>NC_143509.1:12750481-12797981 GCF_031878675.1 Megascapheus bottae
TATCACTAACGCTAAACCTCACACTCACCCTCACCCTCACCCTTACCCTACCTCTAACCCTAAACCTAACCTTCACCTTCACCCTCCACATAAATCTAACCCTGACCCTAAACCTAACCCTAACCCCTAACCCTACCCCTACCCCTAACCCTTACGCTAAACCTAACCATAACCCTAACCCTAACCCTCTAACCCTAACCCTAACCCTTACCCTCTAACCTTAACCCTAACCCTAACCCTCACTGTCATCATCACCCTAAACCTAACCCTCACCCTCACCCTCACCCTCAACCTCACCCTCTCCCTAACCCTAAACCTGACCCTAACCTTAACCCTAACCCTCTAAGCCTAACCCTAACACTAACCCTAAGAATCTAAACCTAACCCTAACCCTAACAATAACCATAACCATCTAACCCTAACCCTAACCCTAACCCTAACCCTCTAACCCTAACCCTAAACCTAACGGTAACCCTAACCCTAACCCTAACCCTAATCCTCACCCTCACTCTCACCCTCACCCTCAACCTAAGCCTAAGCCTAACCCTAACCCTCACCCTCACCCTCACCCTCACCATAACCTTCACCCTCACCCTTACTGTCACCCTCAATTTAACCCTCACCCTAACCCTAACCCTAACCCTAAACTTAAACCTAATCCTAATCCTCAGCATCACCCTCACCCTCAACCTAACCCTAACCCTAACCCTAACCCTTACGCTCACCATCACCCTCACCCTAACCCTAACCCTACTCCAACCCTATCCCTAACCCTAACCTAAATCCTCTAACCCTACCCTTAATCCTAACCCTCTAACCCTAACGCTAACCCTAACCCTAAACCTAAACCTAACCCTAACCCTCACCCTCACCCTAACCCTAACCCTAGCCCGCATCCTCACCCTCACTCTCACCCTCAGCCTCACCCTATAACTAACCCTAACCTTAACCCTAACCCTAACCCTAACCCACTAACCCTAACCCTAACCATAACACTCAGCCTCACCCTAACCCTAAACATAAATCTAATCCTCACCCTCACTCTCACACTACAACTAACCCTAAACCTAACCCTAACCCTTAACCTCCCCCTTCCCCTCCCCCTCCCCCTCACCCTAACCCTAACCCTCTCCCTAACCCTAACCCCTAAACCTAACCCTAAGCCTAACGCTAACCCTAACCCTAACCCTAATCCTCTAATCCTAACCCTAACCCTCTAGCCCTAACCCTAACCCTCACCCTCACCTTCATCCTAACCCTAACCCTTACCTTAACCCTAACCCTAAGCCACACCCTCACCCTAACCCTAAACCTAACCCTCACCCTCACCATCATCTTCACCCTCATCCTAACGCTAACCTTAACCCTAACCCTCACCCTCACCATCATCTTCACCCTCATCCTAATGCTAACCTTAACCATCACCCTCACACTCACACTCACCTAAACCTCAGTCTAACCCCTAACCCTCACCCTAACCCTAATCCTAACCCTAACCTCAGCCTCACCCTCACCATCACCCGCACCCTAACCCTAACCCTAACCCTCACACTCATCCTCACACTCACCCCCACCCTCACCCTCACTCTAACCCTAACCCTAACCTTAACCTTAACCCTAACCCCAACCCTAACCCTAACCCTATAACCCTAACCCTAAAACTAACTCTAACCCTAACCATTACCCTCTAACCCTAACCCTAACCCTAACCCTCACACTCATCCTCACACTCACCCTCACCCTCACCCTCACCCTAACCCTAACCCTAACCTTAACCTTAACCCTAACCCTAACCCTAACCCTATAACCCTAACCCTAACCCTATAACCCTAACCCTAAAACTAACTCTAACCCTAACCATTACCCTCTAACCCTAACCCTAACCCTCACCCTCACCCTCACCCTAACCCTAACCCTAACCTTAACCATAGCCTTCACCCTCACCCTCAATTTTTTTATTTTTTTATTGTAATTAGTAAAAGGGTTACATGATATTTGCCAGGTAGAAGGTGCATTAATTCACATACATCGATACCCTTTCACATGTCTTGGTACCCGTTTCCCTCCCCCCCACACCCTCCACCCGTCTTGGTTTTCCCCCATTCCCTATCAAATTTCAAATATCCAAATACAAATAAGTTCAATATATCAGATAACAAAGTGAGATACTATACCAATATGAGATAACCAAGGGACAGCAAAGGAGATGAGAGACAACATAGTACATTAAGGACAACAATCATTCATTATATGGCTTTTGTTTCACTCTCCTGGAGGTCCTTTCAATTAGCTTCACATTATATGTGCTTATGTATCAAGATTTTGCTCTATTGCAAATCTCTGCTAGTAGAGCCCAAGGTTTCTACTGATTATGACGAATGAGGGAAACCATTGAGCCTAAGTTCCTTTGAGTCTGGCTTACTTCACTTAATATGATTTTTTTCTAAGTGTTTCCATTTCCTACCAAATGAGGCGATGTCATTCTTTCTGACAGCAGCATAGAATTCCATTGTGTACAAATACCACAACTTGTTGATCCACTCATCAACTGAGGGACATCTAGGTTGGTTCCATATCTTTGCTATGGTGAATAGTGCTGCAATGAACATTGTTATGCTAGTGGGTTTAGTATGTCCTTGTTTCTGGGTGGTTGGGTAAATGCGAAGTAGTGGAATTGTTGGGTCATAGGGGAGTTCTATGTTTAGCCTTTTGAGGCACTGCCACACTGCTTTCCATAGTGGTTGAACGAGTTTGCACTCCCACCAACAGTGTAGTAGTGATCCCTCCTGGCCACATCCCCTCCAGCATCTGTTGTCATTCGTTTTCCTGATCTTGGCCATTCTAGCTGGAGTGAGGTGAAATCTTAGAGTTGTTTTGATTTGCATTTCTATTATGACCATTAATGTTGAGCATTTCTTCATGTGTCTATAGGCCATTTTTGTTTCTTCTTCAGAGAAGACTCTCTTTAAGTCTTTGGCCCATTTTTAATGGGATGGTTGTTACTTTGGAGGTTAGTTTTGGAGTGATTCCCACCCGCCCACCAGGCTCCTCACCCAGGCCACTGGATCTGGAGAGTGGAGTGCTTTGGGACCCTGCCTTACAACAGTGGGTAGGGGGTGCGGGTAAATAGGGGCCAGCATCTGCCCCCCCTCAATTCTCGAGCGGGGCATCCTCCAGCTGGGAATCCTGAGCAAGACACCACTGAGGGTTCCCCCCACACAGTCACAGACTCTGACAAAGCAGTGGAAACACAGCAGGGATCTGAAGGGCCAACCAGCAGCCAAGCTCCCCTTCTGACAACCAAAAAAGCACAGCTCCGCCCTTGGAGCCCAGGTCCCCAGCTGGGCCCCGCCCCTGGGAACAGAGAGGCCTCCTGCTGGTACTGCTGAGAGCTCCTGAAACTCTCAATCCCCACACCCTTGGCTTGGGGCCGCCCCTGGAAGCAGCACAGGAAAACGTCCGCCAACCGCGCTCAGACTGAAGCTCGCAGATCCATCCCATGGTCCACTGTGAGGCCACTGGTTGGGCTAAGAGCTAGTCGTGCAGCAACACATAAGTTTTATTCTAATACTTTCCAAACATTGTACTCAAATACTCTACCTACTTACCCCCTGACCTCTCTCATCCTATTTCTCTATCTCTGAACTTCTGCTCCTCTTTCAACCCTTATACTACATGGATCTACACTTGATGGCTGTTGAGCAACATTGTATATCTAGGTGTTTAATCATTCTCTAGGCTCAGAGGGACTTAAAGACAATACAGATTGGATTGAGAGGCTTATTGTTTTGGATATAAATAGCTTATCAGTGAATAATTAGACTAGTCTGTAACTGCACGAAAAGAAAGAGTGATAACACCAATCAAAACTTGTGAACATCTAGATTCTGCCAGCTACAGAGGTCTAGGCTGGACATATCTGAAAAACTATAATCGTGTTTAGTACTAATCTTGCTCCCATTTTCAAATGGGCAGAACAAGAAACTCAAGAAAAATGTCAAATCAAGAAACAACACCTCCCACCTCCCCCACCCAATGTAAACAGCCAATGGAACAGTCACTGGCAAACCTAGAGGAGAGTCTTCCAAGTGCTGTACAAATGCAATTGATAAACATCATTAATGAAAAATGTGAAAATATAAAGAAAGAGATAAGGGAGGAAGCCATAGCTGAACAAGAGGAAACCATAAACAAGGTGATAAGTAAAAAAGAAGAAGCCATAAAGGAGGCCATAATAAAGGCTGTTCAAAGAAAGATGGATGAATTCATAGAATCCACAAATAAAAAGGTGACCGAACTCCAGCAAATGTTCAAAGAAAATAAAGCTACTGAGCTAACCACTCAAATGGAAATCAAGGGGGAAATCCATACATGATCTAAAAGAAGAGATGCAAGGCATCAAAAATGAGCAATTAGTAGCAAGGGAGATGAAAAATAAAGTAGATAGCTTTGATAGCAGGTTAGACAATTCAGAGGAGAGAATTTCCGGGGCTGAAGATAATTTAGTTATTATAGAGAAAGAACAGAAAATGAGTCAATCCAAATCTAGGAAAAATGAGAGAGCGCTTCAGGAGGTCCAAGATACATTTAGGAAGCCTAATTTAAGGCTAATTGGTATAGAGGAGGGTCTGGAGAAAGAGGTCAATGGTATTGGAAACATACTTCAAGGAATCATCTCAGAGAATTTCCCAAATATCTAGAAGGGCAGACTCACCCTCACTTTCACCCTTATCATAACCCTAACACTCAACCTATCCCTAACCCTAACCCTAAACCTAACCCTAACCCTCACCCTCACCCTAACCATAACCATAACCATAAACCTCACCCTCACCCTCACACTCACCCTAAGCCTAACCGTAACGGTAACCCTAACCCTAAAACTAACCCTAACACTCACACTCACCATCACCCTCACCGAAACCTAACCCTAACCCTCACACTTACTCTCACGCTCAAACTCACCCTCACCATAACCCTAACCCTCAACCTAACCCTAACCCTAACCCTAACCCTAACTCTAACCCTAACGCTAACCCTCACCCTCAACCTCAACCTCAGCCTAACCCTAACCCTAACCATAACCATAACCCTCACACTGAAATACACCCTCACCCTCACACTCACTCTAACCCTAATCCTAACACTAAACGTCACTCTCACCCTCACTTTCACCCTCACCCTCACCTTAAAACTACCCCTAACCCGAACCCAGACCATAACCCTCACCTTCACCCTCACCCTCACCCTAACCCTAACCCTAACTCCATCCCTAACCTTAATCTGAACCCTAACCCTCTAACCCTAACCCCAACACTAACATTCTAAACCTAACCCTAAGCCTAACCCTAACGCTAACCCTAAACCTAGCCTAACCCTCACCCTCACCCTCACCTCACCCTAACTCTAACCCTAACCCTCACCCTCACCCTCAACCTCACCCTCACCCTAACCCTAACCCTTATCCTCACCCTAAACCTAACCATAACCCTAACCCTCAGCCTCAGCCTCACCCTAAACCTAACCATAACCCTAAACCTAACCCTTATCCTCAACTTCACCCTCACCCTCACCCTAACCCTAACCCTAACCCTCACCCTCACCCTCTCCCTCACCCTCACCCTACACCTAAGCCTAACCCTAAACCAAACCCTAAACCTAAGCTTACCCTCATGCTGACCCTCACCCTCACCCTAACCCTAAACCTAACCCTAACCCTAACACTCACCCTCAGCCTAACCCTAATCCTAACACTCATCCTCACCCTCACCCTAACCCTAAAGCTAACCCTAACCCTCACTGTAACCGTCACCCTCATCCTAACACTAACCCTAACCCTCCCGCCTAACCCTATCCCTCACCTTAACCCTCACCCTAACCCTAACCCTAACCCCCTAACCCTAACCCTCACCCTAAGCCTAAACCTCTAACCCTAAGCCTAGCTGTAACCCTAAACCTAACACTAACACTAACCATCTAAACCTAATCCTAACCATAACCTAACCCAAAGCCTAACACTAACCCTCTAACCCTAACCCTAATCCTAACCCTCTAAGAATAACACTAACCCTAACCCTCACCCTCACCGTCCGCCTCACCATCACCCTCACCATCACACTCACCCTCACCCCAACTCTAACCTTAACCCTAAACCTAACACTCACCCTCAGCCTAACCCTAATCCTAACCCTAAACCTAAGGCTCAACCTCACCCGCACCCTCACCCTCACCCTAACCCTAACCCTAAACCAAACCCTCACCCTCATCCTCACCCTCACCCTCACCCTAACCTAACCCTAACCATAACCATAACCCTAAACCTCTAACCCTAAACATAACTCTAATCCTCTAACCCTATCCATAACCCAAACCTTAACCCTAAACTTAACCCTAACCCTAACCATCACCCTCACCCTAACCCTAACCCTCACCCTCACCCTCACCCTAACACTAACATTAACCCTAACCCTAACCCTAAACCCCTAACCCTAACCCTCACCCTTTAACCCTAACCCTAACCCTAACACGAACCCTAACCCTCTAACCCTAACCCTTACCCTAACACTAACCCTCACCCTCAACCTCACCATTACGCTCAGCCTAACCCTCACCCTAAATCTAACCCTAACCCTAACCCTCACCCTCATCCTCACCCTCACACTCACCCTAATCCTAAACCTGATCCTAAACCTAACCCTCACCCTCACCCTCACCCCAACCCTGAACCTAACCCTAACCCTCACCCTAACCCCTAACCCTAAAATTAATCTTAACACTAACCCTAACCCTAACGCTAACCCTAAACCTAACACTAAACCTACACTAACACTCTAACCATAAATCTAACCCTAACCCTAACCCTCACCTCAAACAAACCCTAACCCTAACCGTAACCCTAACCCTCTAACCCTAACCCTAATTCTAACCCCCTAACCCTAACCCTAACCCTATAACCCTCACCCTAACCCTAACCCTCTAACCCTAACCCTAACCCACAACCTCACCCTAACCCTAACCCTAAGTGTCTAACCCTAACCCTAACCCTAGCCCTAACTCTAACCCGAACCCTCTAATCCTAACCCTAACCCTCTAACCCTAACTCTCACACTCACCATAACCCTAACCCTAAACCTAACCCTAAGCCTAACCCTCACCCTCACCCTCACCCTAACCCTCACCCTCACCCTCACCCTAACCCTCACACTAATTCTAACCCGAAATCTAAACCTACCCATATCCCTAACCCTCATCCTCACCATCACCCTCACACTAACCTTAACTCTAACCCTAACCCTAACCCTCACCCACACCCTAACCCTAATCCTAACCCTAACCCTACTCCTAACCCTAACGCTAACCCTAACCGTAATTCTCTAACCATAACCCTCTAATTCTAACCCTAACCCTAACCGTCACTCTCACCCTCACCCTCACATTCAACATCACCGTAATGCTAACCCTAACACTCTAATCCTAACCTCACCCTAAGCCTAACCCTCTAACCCTAAGCATAACTGTAACCATAACCCTAACTCTAACACTAACCATCTAACCCTAACCCTAACCCTAACCCTAAACCTAAACCTAAGCCTCTAACCCTAACCCTAATCCTAACCCTCTAACCATAACACTAACCCTAACCCTACCCCTAACCCTTAACCTCACCCTGACCCTCACCGTCCCCTCACCTTCACACTCACCCTCACCCCAACTCTAAATATAACCCTAAACCAAACACTCACCCTCAACCTAACGCTACCCTAAATCTAACCCTAAACCTCTAACCCTAACCCTAACCCTAACCCTAACCATCACCCTCACCCGCACTCTCACCCTCATTCTAACCCTAACCTTAAACCTAACCATCACCCTCACCCTCAACCTAACCTAACCCTAACCCTAACCCTAAACCTATAACTCTAACCCTAACCCTAATCCTCTAACCCTATCCCTAACCCAAACCTTCACCCTAACCCTAACCCTAACCATAACCATCACCCTCAGCCTCAACCTAACCCTAACCTTAACCCTCACACTCACCCTCACCCTAACATTAACCCTAACCTTAACCCTAATCCTAACCCCCTAACCCTCTAACCCTAACCCTAACCCTATAATGAACCCTAACCCTCTAACCCTAACCCTAACCCTAACCCTGACCCACACACTCACCCTAACACTAACCCTAACCCTAACTCTAACCCTAACCGTAAACCTCAACCTCACCCTCACCCTCACCATCACACTCAGCCTAACCCTCACCCTAAACCTAACAACCCTAACTCTAACCCTCATCCTCACACTCACACTCACCCTAATCCTAAGCCTGATTCTAAACCTAACCCTCACCCTCACCCTCACTCTCACCCTCACCCTCACCCCAACCTTAAACCTAACCCTAACCCTCACCCTAACCCCTAACCTTAACCTTAACCCTAACACTAAACCTAACCCTAACACTAACCCTAACACTAACCCTCTAATCCTATCCCTAACACTAACACTAACCTTCACCCTAACCATAACCCTAACCCTAAACATAAATCTAACCCTAACCCTCACCCTCCCCATGACCCTCACACTAACCCTAACCCTAACCCTCACCCTCACCCTAATCCTAACCATAAACCTACTCCTAACCCTAACGCTAAACCTAACCCTAACCCTCTAATCCTAACCCTCACCCTAACCCTAACCCTCACTCTCATCCTCACCCTCACCAGCGCACTCACCCTCACCCTCACCCTAAACCGTAACCCTAACCCTAACCCTTTAACCCAAACCCTAACTGAAACCCTTACCCTCTAACCCTAATCCTAACCCTAACCCTCACCCTAAGCCTAACCCTCAACCTCACCCTCACCCTCACCCTCACCTCACCCTAAGCCTAACCCTCACCATCACCCTCTCCCTAAAGCTCATCCTAACCCTAACTCTAACCGTAACCCTAACCTTCACCCTCATCCTCAACATCACCCTAAGCCTCACCCTAACCCCTACCTCTAACCCTAACTCTAACCCTTACCCTATACCTAACCCTCACCCTCACCCGAACCCTAACCCGAACCCTAACCCTAACCACAACCCTCAGCCTCACCCTCACCCTCAACCTAAGCCTCTCCCTAAAATTAACCCTAACCTTAACCCTAACACTAACCATAACCCTCTAACCATAATCATAATCCTAATCCTCTAACCCTAACCCTAACCCTAACCCTCACCCTCACCCTATCCTTAACGGGCACCCGTCCCCTCACTCTCACCCTAAACCTCACCCTAACCCTAACCCTAACCATAACCATAACACTTAACCTAACCCTAACACTCCCCCTTCCCCTTCCCCTCCCCCTTCCCCTAACCCTAACCCTAACCCTAAGCCTCAACCTCACCCTCAACCTCACCCTCACCCTAACCTATCTCTAAATCTAACCCTAAACCTAAAACTTACGCTTACCCTCACCTTCACCTAACCCTACACCTAACCCTAACCCTAATCCTAATCTCTAACTCTAACCCTAACCCAAACCCTAACCCTAACCCTCACCGTAAGCCCAACCCTAACCCTCTATCCCTTATCCTAACCCTAACCCTAACCCTAATCCTTCGAACCTAACCCTAACCCTAACCCTCACCCTACCCTAACCCCAACCCTCAACCTCACCCTCACCCTCACACTCACCTAACCCTAACCCTATCCCCTAACCCTCATACTCATGCTCACACTCACCCTCACCCTCACCCTCACCCTAACCCTAACCATAACCCTAACCCTAACCATAATCCTAAACCTAAACTTCTAACCCTAACCCTAACCCTGTAACCCTAACCCTAAACCTAACTCTAACCCTAACCCTATCCCTAACCCTCTAACCCTAAACTTAACTCTAACCCTAACCCTAACCCTCTAACCTCAACCTAACCCTAACCCTAACCCTAAACCTAACCCTAATCCTAACCCTAACTCTAAACCTAATCCAGTAACCCTAACTCTAACCCTAATCCTCTAAACCTAATCCTAACCCTAACCCTAACCCAAAACCTAACCCTACCCCTAAACCTCACTGTCACCCTAACCATAAACTTCACCCTCATCCTCATCCTTACCCTAACCCTCCCCCTCCCCCTCCCCCTCACCCTAACCCTAACCCTTACCCTAACCCTAACCCTAACCCTACCACTACCCCTAACACTTACCCTCATGCTCACCCTCACCCTAACACTAACCCTAACCCTAACGCTCACCCTCAACCTCACCCTCATCCTCACCCTCACCCTAACCATAACCCTAAATCCTAAACCTAAACCTAACACTAACCCTAACCCTAACCCTAACCCACTAACGTTAACCCTAACCCTAATCCTCTAACTTTAACCCTCACACTAACCCTAAACCTAACCCTAAAACTCACCCTCACCCTAACCGTAACCCTAACCCTAACCCTCACCCTCACACTCACCCTAATCCTAACCCTAACCCCTAAACCTAAACCTAACTACAACCCTATAACCATAACCATAACCTTAATTCTCTAACCCTAACCCACACCCTAACCCTAACCATAACGCTAAAACTCACACTCACCCTCACCCTAACCCTAACCCGAACCCTCATACTCACACTCCCCTTCACCCTCACCCTCATCCTAACCCTAACCCTAACCCTAATCCCTAAACCTAACCTAAGCCTAACACTAAGGCTAACCCTAACCCTAACCCTAACCCTAAACCTCTAACCCTAACCCTAACTGTAACCCTAACCTTCTAACCCTAACGCAAACCCTAACCCTATCCCTAACCCTAACCCTCATCCTCAACCTCACCATCATCCTAACCATAACACTAACCCTCACCCTCACCCTCACCCAAACCCTAAACTTCACCATCACCCTCACCATCACCCTGACCTTAAACCTAACCCTAACATTAACACTAACCCTAACCCTCTAACCCTAACCCTAAGCCTAACCCTAATACTCTAACCCTAACCCTAACCCTAACGCTAACCCTAACCCTAAACCTAACCCTCACCCTCACCCTCATCCTCACACTCACCCTAACCCTAAACCTAACCTAACCCTCACCCTCACCCTCAGCAAAACCCTAACCCTCATCCTCACCCTCACCCTCACCCTAACCCTAACTCTAACCCCTAACCCTAACCCTCACCCTCACCCTCACCAACATCCTCACCCTCACCATAACCCCAACCCTCACCCTCACCCTCACCCTCACACTACCTAACTCTCTCCCTAACCCCTAACCCTCACCCTAACCCTAACCCTAACCCTCAACTTCACCCTCACCCTCACCATCACCCTCACCCTAACCCTAACCCTAAACCTAACCCTAACCCTAACCCTCACACTCATCCTCACCCTCACCCTCGCCCTCACCCTCACCCTAACCCTCTAACCATAACCATAATCCTAATCCTCTAACCCTAACCCTAACCCTAACCCTCACCCTGACCCTCACCCTCACCCTAACCCTAACCCTAACCCTAAAACTCACCCTCAGCTTAACCCTAACCCTAACCCTAACCCTCACCTAAACCTCACGCTAATCGTAACCCTCACCATCACCAAAACCCTAACCCTAACACTCACCTTCACCCTCACGAACACCCTCACCCTCACCTTCACCCTAACCCTAACCCTAACACTCACCACCCTAACCCTAACAGTGACCCTAACCCTAACCCTGATCCTAACCCTAACCCTCTAAACCTAACCCTAACCCTAACCCAACCCTAAACTTCACCCTCACCCTCACCCTCACCCTAACTCGAACCCTAACCCTAACCACATCACTCAGCCTCACCCTCACCCTCAGCCTAACACTCTCCCTAAAATTAACCCTAACCTTAAGCCTAACCCTAACCCTAGCCCTCTAACCATAACCATAATCCTCACCCTAACCCTAACCCTAGCCCTAACCCTAACCCTCACCCTCAGCCTTACCTCACCCTAACCTAAATCTAAACCTAACCCTAAACCTAAAACTTATGCTTACCCTCACCTTCACCCTAACCCTACACCTAAGCCTAACCCTAATCCTAATATCTAACTCTAACACTAACCCAAACCCTAACCCTATCCCTAACCCTAACCCCAACCCTAACCCTCTACCCCTTAACCTCACCCTCATCCTAACCCTAACCCTAATCCCAACCCTAACCCTCTAACAGTAACCATAACCATAACCATAACATTCTAACCCTAACCCTACCCCTAAACCTAAACCTAAACCTAACCCAAAGGCTAACCTGAAACCTATCCCTAAACCTAACCCTCTAACCCTAACCCTAACCGTAAACCTAACCCTCTAACCCTAATGCAAAACCCAACCCTAACCCTCACCCTCACCCTCAACCTCACCATCACCCTAACCCTAACCTAAACCCTCACCCTCACCCTCACCCTCACCCTCACTCTCACCCAAACCCTAACCTTCACCATCACCCTCACCCTCACCCTAACCCTAACCCTAACCCTAACACTAACCCTAACCTGAACCCTAACGCTCTAACCCTAACCCTAACCCTAACACTCTAACCCTAACCCTCTAACCCTAACCCTAACCCTAACACTACCCCTAAACCTAACCCTAACCCTAACCCTCTAACCCTAACCCTAACCCTAACCATAACGCTAACACTCTAACCCTAACCATAACACTATCGCTAACCCTAACCCTAACCCTCACCCTCACCCTCTACCTCACCCTCACCATAACCCTAACCCTCACCCTTACCCTCACCCTCACCCTCACCCTAACCCTAACCCCTAACCATAACCCTCACCCTCACCCTCACCCTAACCCTAACCTTAACCCTAACCTATAGAGAGCTATTACATTCGCCATTACAAGATGGCGCTGGCATCCGCCTTTGTGGTTGAGCCACTGAGTTGTTTGTCTGAAAGTTTCCAGGAAAAGATGTGATTGTTCATGAGCTTTATGCATGATTGGAAGTGTGTGTAATGCCATATTGCTGCATACTTAGAATATACCATAGAGGTGTACTTATATTATTGGCTATAGAATTGTAAGAAAGCAAATGTGATTGGATGATGGGCCTATAAAAGCCCAGGGTTTTGAGGAAGTCGGGGTCGACCCGGCATAGCTGTAAGCTTGCTGAATAAACTGCTGCTCAAGAAGAAGTCTCACTTGTTGCGTCTTCCTTGCCGGCCGAGGGGATCGCGACAGCTAGTGGCCCATACGGGGAACAAAACATTTGCTCCAGCAGACTTCAGAACTCGAGGTGGTGCACCGGAAAGTCCCAGGTAAGAGGGACCAATTAAAGTCCCAGGTAAGAGGGACCGATTAAAGTCCCTGGTAAGAGGGACCAATTAAAGTCCCAGGTAAGAGGGACCGATTAAAGTCCTGGGTAAAAGGGGACCGATTACTTCTGCTCTTTTCTGTAGATAAAGAAAGAGCGGGGAAAAGCTCCAGTTTCAAGTTATGGGAGCCTCAGAATCATCTCAGTTGGTGGCAGCTTTAGACGCCTTATTGCGTGCAAAGGAATTGAAGGTGAAACAAAGTACATTGAAACTTTTTCTATTAAATGTGGAAGGGGTAGTTCCTTGGTTCTCCATTTCGGGGAACCTCTCCCTTCCTGCCTGGGATAAGTTAGGAAAGGATATAGATAGAGCTGCGGAAAAGGGCAGGCTTGGACCTGGAGTGAAGCCTATTTGGAAATTGGTTAGGAGCTGTATGACTGATGAATGATGCAGCACTGCTCTAGTTGAAGGAAAAATAGCCGTGGAGGAATTCAGAGAAGAGAAAAGATCCACCTCCAGGCAGAGTAGTGAGAAAGGTGAGTCACTGGAGAGGCAAGTGCCCTCCATTTACCCACCCTTGCCTAAAGAAGGGGAGATTAGTGACTCAGAGTCTGAAAATTCTGGGTTGGAAGCGTTCCCAGCACAAACGAAAGTTTCTCGGCTTCTCCATAGTGGACAAAAGAAATCCGAGAACTTGGTAAAGCTGAATGCCCTGCTTCCTCCAGATCCTCCTCTTCTTGAGGGGTCTGGACGTACGCGCCACGCAGAGGTCTGGCGGCAAGCTGAAAATGACCTTTGCTTAGGTTGTCCTGTTTTTGAATCGCCTAATCAGCAGAGATACCATGAGCCCTTAGATTACAAGACAGTTAAAACTTTGGCAGAAACCGTGAGAACGTACGGAGTGAATGCTGCTTTTACTCAGGCTCTGGTGGAAGGATTTAGCAGATACTGTATGACGCCCGCAGACTGGTCTTCCCTTGCTAAGGCATGCCTAAGCCCAGGACAGTACTTAGAATGGAAGGTATTTTGGATGGAATTCGCAAATGAGCAAGAAGCTAGAAATGTTGAGGCAGGCAGACCATTTTGGAATAGGGATATGCTTCTAGGACAGGGGAATTTTGTAAATGACCAGAGTGGATATCCACATGAAGTATACACTCAAATTAATACCATATGTATTAGAGCTTGGAAAGCACTCCCTAACAGAGGAGAAATAGCTGGGAACCTGACAAAAGTAATTCAAGGGCCACTAGAACCTTTTGCAGACTTTGTAGCACGTATGGTGGAAGCCGCTGGAAAAATCTTTGGAGACGCTGACAGAGCTATGCCTCTTGTTAAGCAATTGGTGTATGAACAATGTACTAAGGAGTGCAGAGCGGCCATAACCCCATATAAAACAAAAGGAATAGAGGCCTGGCTAAAAGTGTGTAGAGAGATTGGACGACCTCTTACCAATGCAGGACTAGCTGCTGCAGTAGTTCAAATGACCAAACATGGACAAAAGGGAAGTAATGCATGTTATGGATGTGGCAAGCCAGGACACATAAGAAAAAACTGCCCTGAAAAAGGAGGATCGAGGAATCAGCCAGTAGGGCATGCCCCACCAAGTCTTTGTCCTCGATGCAAAAAGGGGAACCATTGGGCCAGTGAGTGTCGTTCCGTAAAAGACAAGGAAGGACGACCTCTACCCCCCCTTAACCAACAAATTCCAAAAAACGGCCTTCGGGGCCCACGTCCCCAGGGCCCTCAAATATATGGGGCAATGACATCTGCCTCCCCGCCACCTCCCGAGACGTGGCCGTCATTCAAACATCCGAGTCAGCGAGGCGAGCCACTCTGGGCTCCGCAGGCATTGACCTCTGTTCCACCACCAGACTCTATTAACCCCTAAAATGGGAGTTCAACTTATTGATACAGATTTCAAGGGTCCCCTTCCTGAAAATACTGTGGGACTTTTACTAGGTCGTTCCTCCTCCACCCTAAAAGGTTTGAGTATTCATCCAGGAGTAATAGACTCAGATTATCAGGGAATAGTTAAAATTATGGTTGAATCTCCACGGGACATAATAGCAATTTCCCCCGGAGATCGTATAGCTCAATTATTACTACTTCCTAGCCATCATCAAATTTTCCCAGCTAAAAATAATATTAGAGGATAGCAAGGTCTTGGCTCCTCAGGCATGGCAGCATTTCTTTCTTTGGACCTTAGTGATAGGCCTATATGTGATTTAATAATTAATGGTAAAATTTTTATGGGATTATTGGATACAGGAGCTGATAAGAGCATTATTTCCCAACATGATTGGCCAACGTCCTGGCCACTGAAAGTAGCTAATCAAACACTTCAGGGCCTGGGATATGCCTCTAACCCACAATTAAGTGTAGCCTTTTTAAACTGGAAGGATCATGAAGGACGTAGTGGCATATTTCAGCCATTCGTACTTTCTGTCCCTATTTCACTCTGGGGCAGAGACATCCTACAACAAATGAATTTTAAACTTACAAATAATCCTTTTAATAAAGCAGAAAAAATCATGTCAAAAATGGGTTTTCAACCAGGCTTTGGGTTACAAAAACAATTACAGGGACGCACCTCCCCAGTATCAATAAAACAACTTCCAAAAAAACAAGGTCTGGGTTTTTCCTAGGGGCCACTGAGGAAACTATACCCATTCATTGGAAGACAGAGGAACCTGTGTGGGTTCCTCAGTAGCCACTTCCCTCTGAAAAATTAATTGCAGCCCAAACCCTAGTACAAGAACAGTTAAAATTAGGACATGTCCGTCCTTCAGTATCACCCTGGAATACTCCTATATTTGTTATTAAGAAAAAATCTGGGAAATGGAGATTACTGCATGATCTACAAGCAATTAATAATCAAATGCAAGTCATGGGGCATGTTCAACGAGGACTGCCTTTACTTTCTGCATTACCTCAAGATTGGCCTATAATCGTCACTGATATAAAAGATTGTTTCTTCTCCATTCCACTGAATAACTTGGATACCTGTAGATTTGCCTTCACCTTGCCCTCAGTAAACCAAGAGAGTCCAGATGAACCCTTTGAGTGGGTAGTGTTGCCTCAGGGAATGGCAAATAGCCCCACCTTGTGTCAACTGTATGTACATACAGCCTTAATCCCCCTGCGAAAGGAATTTCCATCAGTGAAATGCTTACACTATATGGATGGTATCTTGTTGGCTTCCAAAGACCAGGAAATGTTGAATGAGGCTTTTAGTTTATTAATAAAGTGCCTTGAAAATAAAGGATTAATTATAGCCCCTGAAAAGTTTCAGAAAAATAGAATATCCCAGTATTTAGGAAGCATTATAACATCTCAAAAAATAAGGCCATTAAAATGGCAGTTAAGAAAAGATAATCTTAAGACCTTAAATGATTTTCAAAAATTATTGGGAGTTATTAATTGGATTAGAACCTCCCTCCCTACGAGCAATAGTGAATTAAAGCCCTTATTTGATTTATTGCAAGGTGATTCTGCCTTAGACTCACCAAGAATGTTAACCCCTGCAGCCAGAAGAGTTTTAGAAGTTTTGGAAGAAAGATTAAATTCAGCATTTTTACAAAGAATAGAACCAGGACTAGAAATTTCTTTAATTATTTTGGCCTCTTTTAACCAACCTTCAGGAGTTTTGTGGCAAAATGGACCTTTGGCATGGATTCACCCTAAATTGTCACCTGCAAAATCAATTGAATACTATCCCACAGCCATTGCAAATTTGTCCATTTTGGGTATTAAATTTAGTATACAGCACTTTGGTTGTCAACCTAATTTTCTTATAGTTCCATATACTTCTGATCAAATTCAGGTTTTAAGTGCCACCATTGATGAATGGGCTATTTTAAATTGTATGTTTAAAGGAAAAATAGATAATCACTATCCTAAGAGTCCTTTTTTTTTTTTACAGTTTTTTAAAGAACATCCTGTAGTTTTCCCGGTAGTTACAGCAAAGCAACCTATTTCTGGAGCAGTTAATATTTTTACTGATGGCTCTAAGAATGGATTAGGGGCCTATTTAATTGAAGGACACGAACCAGTTTTGTGTCAATTTCCACCTGGATCAGCACAGAAGGTAGAATTGCAAGTTGTTATTTCTGTTTTTAAGAATTGTTCCTTTTCTTTTAATATTATTTCTGATTCCCTTTATGTAGTTAATGCTTTGAAATATTTAGAGCTTGCTGGGTTTATAAGTAAAAATAGTACTGTATGCAATTTATTTGCACAATTGCAAGAATTAATTTGTGCCCGCAAGGCCCCATTTTCTCCAGTACACATACGTGCACATACAGGATTGCCTGGACCCCTTAGTTTGGGCAATGATGTAGTAGATAAGTGTACACGCATGCAAATGGCTTTTATTATCTTTACCCCGGAACAACAAGCTCAAGAGTTTCCTAATCATTTTCATGTTAATGCCCGCACCCTACAATCTCGGTTTAAATTAACTCGGCAAGTGGCCAGACAAATTGTGTTAAATTGCCCAAGATGTGTTACCTACCTTCCGGTTGTGTCATTAGGTGTTAATCCTCGTGGCCTCCTTCCTTTAAAAATCTGGCAAATGGATGTTACCCATGTTTTGGAGTTTGGAAAGTTAAAGTTTGTACATGTTTCAATTGATACATGTTCAGGAATTATTCATGCCACTCCTTTGAGTGGAGAAACTACTCATCATGTAATTACTCATTGCCTTGAAGCTTGGGCTTCCTGGGGCATACCTTATTTAATAAAGACTGATAATGGCCCCGCTTACACTAGTAAGCAATTTCTTACCTTTTGCCAAACTATGGGAGTACAATTATTACATGGATTGCCTTATAATCCTCAAGGACAAGGTATTGTGGAACGTGCTCATTGCACCTTAAAATTCTACTTACAAAAGCAAAAAGAGGGAATTGGATATAAGAAAACACCTAAAGATAGAATTTCCCTTGTTCTTTTTACTTTAAATTTTTTAAATTTGGATATTCAAGGTCATTCTGCCGCTGATAGACATGTTTCACCAGCTATAGGACTGCATAAAGGACTTGTGAAATGGAAGGATGTATTAACTGGCCAATGGAATGGGCCAGACCCCGTGCTCTCTTGGGTACGAGGAGCTGTTTGTGTGTTTCCACAGAAATCACAAGATCCCATTAGGGTGCCGGAACGTTTGGTGAGGAAAGTGCAGAAGGATGAGCATCATGAAAATCCCGTCGATGATGCTGTTACTGATGATGCTGTTGTGGCCATTGATGGAGACTCGAGTATTGTGGGCAATAATGAAGGCGTTCCCTCTGCCAATGCCAGTGACTAGTACTTCAAAAGTATACCCATATATATTCACCACTAATAGTTCCTTGAAATTACCTTCTATTCCTTATGATTCTGGACGTGGAAATTTTTCCTTAAGTTTGAATTTAACTCAAAACTTGTGTTTTACTATATCTATGAATTTGAGTGCCTGTATAATTTTTCATCGACAAAATATGGGAATGTTTTATCCCCAGCCAAATGGTGATTCAACAACAGTTTCAACGTTAATTCAAAAGGCAAGGCTGGTGGGATATTCGGGGTATGTTCCATCTTATGGAGATCATGTGAAAATTGGGGAAACTCAAAGTGGATTTACAAAAAATTTTCCTTTATTGTTTCCAAAATGTACTAGTAGTGCTTGGTGGCCCTGGGAGTGGACTGGTTGTCAGAGTTCTAGATATGCTCATGTTGCCTCTGGCTTTCGTTTTTCCCCTGCTATTGCTGATTTGGGGAATATAACCCATGCTTTATGTAGACGTGATTATATTTTTCAAAGAGCAGATGCAGATACTGAGAACCCCTTTGATGTTTGGTTAATTTGTGGGAAATATGCTTGTAGTGTTAGTAATGCTTTGGCTTTTATTAATGGAGGAGAGTTTAGGCATTGTAATAGTACCATTAAACGTGAGATTATGATTGTTTGTCCTGGTTCAGGGCCATGTTGTCCCAGTTCAGAGTCATGTAATTCCGTTTCAAAATCAGGGTGTTCTGTTGTGGCATCAAGAAATAATGTTACCCTAGAATATTGTGAATTTAATGGTACTTATGGCCCTACCCCTGTATGTGTATGGTTTCCTTTTATGTTTGTTATTTTCAATTCATCTGATGTTGTTGATGGAATTATAAATTGTTCCTTTTCTGAATGTAATTTAAGTCAGTGTTGGAATGTTAGTGAATTTGATTCTGCTGTAATTATGCGCATGCCTACCTTTATTCCAATTCCAGTAGAAGCATCAGAAAAGAATTTAATAGTGAAATTAAGAAGAAGACCAAAGCGTGATTTTGGAGTGACTGCATTAATTGTTTTAGTGTCTTCATTAATTGCAACTGCCGCTGCGTCTGCTGCCGCTATGGTTACCTCCATTCAAACTGCGACTGCTATAAATACTTTGTCCGAAGTGGTTTCACAAGCTATGGATACTCAAGTACAAGTAAATCAGCATTTAGCCCGAGGACTTATGATTTTAAATCAAAGAGTAGATTTGTTGCAGGAACAAATGGATTACATGTTTCAATTTGCTCAATTAATGTGTGTAGGAACCACGTCTGGTTTATGTATTACTTCCTTGGATTATTATAATTTTTCACATGCTGCAAATTTATCCCGAGAATTGGGTCGTATGCTTCAAGGATCTTAGACACAAGAGTTTGAAAATCTTACTAATCAATTACGACAGGAAATTATGATTGTTAATTCCACCCATGTAAACATTGCTACTGATTGCTACTGATTGGATTTCCCAATCCCTAAATTGGGTTAAGGAATGGGCTGGAAGTGTGTCCTTGATTTTTATATTATGTGTTGGATTAGGATTATTGTGTTGGTTCATTTTTGTTCTGCACAGACAAATTATCAGACAAAGAAAGCGCGATCACATGGTCATTAAACAAGCTCTTATGGCTCTTCAGCAACAGGAATCCCCCCAAGCATGGCTGGGTATGCTGGATCAGTAGTCAACGATGGGTAGGAGTAGAGATTGGTCTTGGTATCAACCTAAGACAGACTCCGATGCTCGAGTATCGGATGTTGAAGACGGGTAAGAACCAAGAGGCATCTCTCCAACCTAAGACAGGCATGATCCCTTACCGTTTGAATGAGAAAATTGGGAAGGTGTTTGGAGATTTGGCCAGTCTCTACATTCCTACTCAAATTCTCTTCGCTTTCAGCCAAAAGAAAAAAGGGGGAGATGTAGAGAGCTATTACATTCGCCATTAGAAGATGGCACTGGCATCCGCCTTTGTGGTTGTGCCACTGAGTTGTTTGTCTGAAAGTTTCCAGGAAAAGATGTGATTGTTCATGAGCTTTATGCATGATTGGAAGTGTGTGTAATGCCATATTGCTGCATACTTAGAATATACCATAGAGGTGTACTTATATTATTGGCTATAGAATTGTAAGAAAGCAAATGTGATTGGATGATGGGCCTATAAAAGCCCAGGGTTTTGAGGAAGTCGGGGTCGACCCGGCATAGCTGTAAGCTTGCTGAATAAACTGCTGCTCAAGAAGAAGTCTCACTTGTTGCATCTTCCTTGCCGGCCGAGGGGATCGTGACACTGACCCTCACCCTCACCCTCACTCTCACCCTCACACTACCTAACCCTCTCCCTAAGCCCTAACCCTCACCCTCATCCTCACACGACCTAACCCTCTCCCTAACCATAACCCTCACCCTCACCCTCACCTTCACCATCACCCTCACCCTAAACCTAATCCTAATCCTAAGCCCATCCCTAACCCTAACCCTCACCCTCACCTTCACCCTCATCCTCACCCTAACCCTAACCATAACCATAACCCTAACCCTAAACCTAACCCTTAACCTCACCCTCACCTCACCCTCACCCTAACCCTAACCCTAACACTCACACTCACCCTCAGCCTCACCATCACCCCCACCCTCACCCTCACCCTAATCCTAACCCTAACACTCTAACCCTAAACATAACGCTAACGCTAACGCTAACCCTAACCCTAACCCTAACCCTAACCCTCTAACTCTAAACCTAACCCCAACCCTAACCCTAACACTCTAACCCTAACCATCACACTAACCCTAACACTAACCATAACCCTCACCCTCACCCTCACACTCACCTTAAACCTAACCCTAACCTTAACACTCACCCTCACCAAAATCCTAAACCTCACCCTCAAGCTCACCCTCACCCTAACCCTGACTTTAACCCTAACCCTCACCCTCACCCTCACCCTCACACTACCAAACCCTCTCCCTAACCCCTAACCCCTAACTCTCACCCTAACCCTACCCTCACCCTCACCCTCACCATCACCCTCACCCTAACCCTAATCCTAATCCTAAGCCAAACCCTAAACCTAACTCTCACCTTCACCCTCATACTCACCCTAAACCTAACCCTAACCCTAAACCTACCCTTACCCTCAACCTCACCCACACCCTAACCCTAACACTAATCCTAACACTCACCCTCAGCCTAACCCTAACCCTAACCCTAAACCTCACACTCACCCTCACCCTAACCGTAAACCTCACAATCACCATAACCCTAACCCTCACCCTCACACTCACACTCACCCTCACCCTCACCTTCACCCTAACCCTAACTCTAACCCTCACCTCACCCTAACCCTAACCCTAAGCCTAATCCTAACCCTAACCCTCTAACCCTAACCCTAACCCTACCCCTAACCCTAACCCTCACCGTCAACCTCACCCTCACCCTCACACTCAGCCTCACCCTAACCCTAACAATAATCCTAACCCTAAACCTCACCCTCACCCTCACCCTGACCCTAACCGTCACCCTAACCATAACCCTCACCCGCAACCTCACCCTCACCCTCACCCTAACCCTAACTATAACCCTCAGCCTCACCCTCACCCTCAACCTAACCCTCTCCCTAAACCTAACCCTAACCCTAAACCTAACCCTAAATCTAACCCTCTAACCATAACAATATTCCTAATCCTCTAACCCTAACCCTCATCCTCACCCTCACGCTATCCCTAAAGGGCACCCTTACCCTCACCCTCATCCTAAACCTCACCCTAACCCTAACCCTAACCCTAACACTAAACCTAACCCTCACCCTCACCCTCACCCTAACCCTAAACCTCAACTTCAACCTCACCCTCAACCTCCCCCTAACCCTCACCATAACTCTAAACCTAACCCTAATCCTCACCCTCACACTCACCCTGACCCTAACCCTAAACCTAACTCTCATGCTTACCATCACCCTCACCCTAACCCTAAACCTAACCCTAACCCTAACCCTAATCCTAATTTCTAACGCTAGCCCTAA
Organism: Megascapheus bottae; assembly: GCF_031878675.1. Taxonomy (NCBI): domain Eukaryota; kingdom Metazoa; phylum Chordata; class Mammalia; order Rodentia; family Geomyidae; genus Megascapheus; species Megascapheus bottae. The sequence goes on from NC_143509.1 coordinate 12,773,078, forward strand.
CCCAAACCCTAACCCTAACGCTCTAACTCAAACCCTAACCCTCTAACCCTAACAATAACCCTAACCCTACCCCTCCAACCCTAACCCTAACCCTAACCCTCACCCTAACCCTAACCCCAACCTTCACCCTCACACTCACCCTCAACCTCACACTCACCTATCCCTCACCCTAACCCCTAATCCCCACACTAACCCCTAACCCTAACTCTCACCCTCACCCTCACCATCACCCTCACCCTAACCCTAACCCTCATTCTCATCCTCACCCTCACCCTCAACCTCACCCTCACCCTCACCCTTACCCTAACCCTAACACTAACCCTAACCATACTCCTAAACCTAACCTGCTAACCCTAACCCTAACCATAACCATAATCCTGTAACCCTAACCATAAACCTAACTCTAACCCTAACCCTCTAAACCTAAACCTAATTCTAACCCTAACCCTAATCCTCTAATCCTAAACCTAACCCCAACCCTAACCCTAACCCACTAATCCTAAACCTAACCCTAAACCTAACCCTAATCCTAACTCTAACACTAATTCTAACCCTAATCCACTAACCCTAACCCTAACCCTAATCCTCTAACCCTAACCCTAACCGTAACCCTAACCCTCTAAGCCTAACGCAAACCCTAACCCTAACCCTAACTCTCACCCACAACCTCACCATCACCCTAACCCTATCCCTAACCCTAACCAACACCCTCACCCTCACCCTAATCATAACCCTCACCATCACCATAACCCTAACCCTAACCCTCACCCTCAACCTCATGCTCACCCTCACCCTCACCTTCACCCTAACCCTAACCCTAACTCTAACCCTCACCTTCACCGTAACCCTAACCCTAACCATAATCCTAACCCTACCCCTCTAACCCTAACCCTAACCCTAACTCTAACCTTAACACTCACCCTCACCTCACCCTCACCCTCACCCTTAACCTAACTTTAACCCTAACACTAACCCTCACCCTCAGCCTCACCCTCATCCTAACCCTAACCGTCACTCTAACCCTAACCCTAACCCTAACCCTCACCCACAACCTCACCCTCACCCTCACCCTAACCCTAACACGAACCATAACCCTCAGCCTCACCCTCACCCTCAACCTAACCCTCTCCCTAAACCTAACCCTAACCCTCTAACCATAACCATGATCCTAATCCTCTAACCCTAACCCTAACCTTCACCCTCACCCTCACCATATCCCTAACGGGCACCCTTACCCTCACCATCACCCTATCCATCACCCTAACCCTAACACTAACCCTCTAACCCTAACACTAACCCTAACCCTCTAAACCTAACCCTAACGCTAACCCTAACCCTAACCCTAACCCTCACCAACACCCTCACCCTCTCCCAAACCTATTCGTTACCCTCAGCCTAACCCTCACTCTCACCCTAACCCTAACCCTAGCCCCTAACCCTAACCCTGACCCTAACCCTCTACCCCTTACCCTAACACTAACCCTAACCCTAACCCTCACCCTAACCCTAACCCTCACCCTCACCCTACCTCACTCTCACACTCACCTAACCCTCACCCTAACGCCTACCCTCACCCTAATCGTAACCCTAACCCTCACGCTCATCCTCACAATCACCCTCAACCTCACCCTAACACTAACCCTAACCCTAACCCTTAACCTAACCTTAACCCAAACCCTAACCCTCACCCTCACCCTAACCCTAACTGTCACCCTAACCCTAACCCTAACACTAACCCTCACCCACAACCTCACCCTCACCCTAACCCTAACACGAACCCTAACCATAACCATAACCCTCAGCCTCACCCTCACCCTCAACCTAACCCTCTCCCTAACCCTAACCCTAACCCTAACCCTCTAACAATAACCATGATCCTAATCCACTAACCCTAACGCTAACCCTCACCCTCAACCTCACCATATCCCTAACGGGCACCCTTACACTCACCCTCACCCTATCCATCACCCTAACCCTAACACTAACCCTCTAACCCTAACACTAACCCTAACCCTCTAAACCTCACCCTAACCCCAACCCTAACCCTAACCCTAACCCTAACCCTCACCGACACCCTCACCCTCTCCCAAACCTATTCATTACCCTCAGCCTCACCCTCACTCTCACACTAACCCTTACCCTAGCCCCTAAACCTAACACTGACCCTAACCCTCTACCCCTTACCCTAAGCCTAACCCTAACCCTCACCCTAACCCTAACCCTCACCCTCACCCTCCCTCACTCTCACACTCACCTAACCCTCACCCTAACCCCTAACCCTCAACCTAATCGTAACCCTAACCCTCACGCTCACCCTCACAATCACCCTCACCCTAACGCTAACCCTAACCTTAACCCTCACACTCATCCTCACCCTCAACCTCACCCTCACCCTCACCCTAACCCTAACCCTAACACTAACCCTAACCCTAACCATACCACTAAAACAAACCTTCTAACTCTAACCCTAACCCTAACCCTGTAATCCTAACTTTAAACATAACTCTAAAACTAACCCAAACCCTCTAACCCTAAACCTAACTCTAACCCTAACCCTAACCCTCTCACCATAACCATAACCGTAACCCTAACCCTAACCCTAAACCTAACCTGAATCCTAAACCTAACCAACTCTAACCCTAATCCACTAACCCTAACCCTAACCTTTATTATCTAAACCTAATCCTAAACCTAACCCTAAACCTAACCCTAACCCTAACCCTCACCCTCATCCTTACCCTAACCCTAAACCTCACCCTCATGATCACCCTCACCCTAACCCTCACCCTCACGCTAACCCTAACCCTACCACTACCCCTAACACTTACCCTCACCCTCACCCTCACCCTAACCCTAACCCTAACCCTAACCCTCACCCTCAACCTCACCCTTATCCTAAACCTAACACTAACCCTAACCCACTAACGCTAACCCTAACCCTAATTCTAAACCTTTAACCATAACCCTAGCACTAATCCTATCCCTAACCCTAACCCTCACCCTCACCCTAAAGCTAACCCTACCCTAAACCTAACCATAACCCACACGATCACCCTGACCCTCACTCTCACTGAAACCCTACCCCTACCCCTAACCCTAACCACTAACCATAACCCTAACCGTAACCCTAACCCTAACCCTCTAATCCAAACCCTAACCCTAACCCTGTAACCCTAACCATAACCCTAACCCTAACTGAAACCCTCTCCCTAAACCTCACCCTCTCCCTCACCCTCAACCTCACCCTCACCCTAACCCTAATCCTTACCCTAAAAATAACCCTAATACTCACCCTCACCCTCACCCTTACCCTGACCCTCACCCTAACCCTATCCCTAACCCTCATCCTCACCGTAACCCTAGCCCTCACTATAACCCTAACCCTAACCCTAATCCTCATCCTCAACCTCACCCTCACCCTAACACTAACCCTAACACTAACCCTAATCCTCACCTTCACCCTCACGGTCACCCTCGCCCAAACCCTCACCCTAACCCTTACCCTAACCCTAATCCTAAACCTAACCCTCGAACCCTAACCATAACCCTAATCCTCTAACCCTAACACTCACCCTAACCCTAACCCTCTCCCTAAACCTCACCCTCACCCTCACCCTAGCCCTAAACCTAACCCTACCCCTAACCCTAATCCCAACCCTAACCCTCTATCAGTAACCATAACCATAGCCATAACATTCCACCCTAACCCTAACCCTAACCCTAACCCTAACCCTCTAACCCTAACCCTAACCCTAACACTCACCCTCATTCTCACCCTCACACTCACCCTCAACTTCCCCCTTAACCTAACCCTAACCCCTAAACCTAAACGTAAACCTAACACTAAGGCTAACCCTAACCCTAACCTAACCCTAACCCTCTAAACCTAACCCAAACCCTAACCCTAACCCTAAACCTAACCCTAAACCACACCCTCACCCTCACCCTCACTGTCACCCTAACTCTAACCCTAACCCTAACCCTCACCCTCACCGAAACCCTAACCCTCACGATCACCCTCACCCTCACCCTTACCCTAACCCTAACCATAACATTAACCCTAACCCTAACCCTCTAACCCTAACCCTAACCCTAAAACTCTAACACTAATCCTAATGCAAACCCTAACCCTAACCCTCACCCTCACCCTCACCCTCATACTCACCCTAACCCTAACCCTAACCCTAACCCTCACCCTCACCCGCACCTCACCAAAACCCTATCCCTCCTCCTCACCCTCACACTCACCCTAACCCTAACCCTAACCCCAACTCCTAACCCTAACCATAACCATAACCATAACCCTCTACCCTTTACCCAAAACCTAAACCTAACCCTAAACCCCCAAACCTAACCCCAATCCTCACCCTAACCCTAACCCTCACCTTCAACCTCACCCTAACCCTAACGCTAACACTGACCCAAACCCTAACCCTAATGCTCTAACCCTAACCCTAACCCTAACACTCTAACCCTAACCATAACGATAACGCTAACCCTAACACTACCTAACCCTAACCCTAACCCTCTAACCCTAAATCTAACCCTAACCCTAACCCTAACCCTAACACCCTAACCATAACACTAACCCTAACACTAACCCTAACCATCACCCTCACACTCACACTCACCCTAACCCTAACCCTAACCCTAAACCTAACACTCACCCTCACCCTCAGCCTCACCCTCACCAAAATCCTAACCCTCACCCTCAAGCGCACCCTCAACCTCACCCTAAACCTAACCCTAACCCATAACCCTAACCCTCACCCTCACCCTCACCCTAACCCGAACCTTAACCCTAACCCTAAACTTCACCCTCACCCTCATCCTCACACTACCTAACCCTCTCCCTAACCCTCAACCCCTAACCCTCACCCTAACCCTAACCCTCACCATCACCCTCACCATCAACCTCACCCTAAACCTATCCCTAAACATAAGCCTCAGCCTCACCTTCACCCTCAACCTAACCCTCTGCCTAAACCTAACCCTAACCCTAAACCTAACCCTCTAACCATAACCATAATCCTAATCCTCTAACCCTAACCCTAACCCTAACCCTCACCCTCACCCTCACCCTATCCCTAACAGGCACCCTTACCCTCACCCTCATCCTAACCCTCACCCTCACCCTAACACTAACCATAACACTAACAGTAACACTAACCCTCACCCTCACCCTCACCCTAACCCTAAACCTAAACCTCACCCTCACACTCACCCTCACCCTAAACCTAAACTTAACCCTAAACCTAACTCACATACTTACCCTCAACATCACCCTCACCCTAACCCTAACCGTCACCCTAACCATACTCCTCACCCACAACCTCACCCTCACCCTCACCCTAACCCTAACCCGAACCCTAACCCTAAACATAAGCCTCAGCCTCACCTTCACCCTCAACCTAACCCTCTGCCTAAACCTAACCCTAACCCTAAACCTAACCCTCTAACCATAACCATAATCCTAATCCTCTAACCCTAACCCTCACCCTCACCCTCACCCTATCCCTAACAGGCACTCTTACCCTCACCCTCATCCTAACCCTCACCCTAATCCTAACCATGACACTAACACTAACACTAACCCTAACCCTCACCCTCACCCTCACCCTCACCCTCACCCTCAACCTAACCCTAAACCTAAACCTCACCCTCACACTCGCCCTCACCCTAAACCTAAACTTAACCCTAAAACTAACTCACACGCTTACCCTCAACATCACCCTCACCCAAAACCTAAACCTAACCCTCACCCTCATCCTCACCCTCACCCTCAACCTCACCCTCACCCTCACCCTCACCCTTACCCTAACCATAACACTAACCCTAACCATACTCCTAAACCTAACCCTCACCTCATCCTCACCCTCAACTTCAACCTCACCCTCACCGTAACCCTAACCCTAACCCTAACCATACCACTAAAACTAACCTTCTAACCCTAACCCTAAACCTAACTCTAACACTAACCCTAACCCTCTCACCCTAAACCTAACCCTAACCCTAACCCTAACCCTAAACCTAACCCGAATCCTAACCTTAACCTAACTCTAACCCTAATCCACTAACCCCAGACCTAACCCTTATCCTCTAAACCTAATCCTAACCCTTACCTAACCCTAAACTTAACCCTATCCCTAACCCTCACCCTCAACCTCACCCTAACCCTAAACCTCAACCTCATGATCACCCTCAACCTAACCCTCACCCTAACCCTAACCCTAACCCTACCACTACCCCTAACACTTACCCTCACCCTCACCCTAACCCTAACCCTAACTCTAATCCTAACCCCTAACCCTAAACCTGACACTAACCCTAAACCTAACCAACTAACGCTAACACGAACCCTTATCCTAACCCAAACTCTAACCTTAATCCTCACCCTAACCCTAACCCTAACCCTCACCCTCACCGTCCCTCCCCCTCCCACTCACCTAACCCTCACTCTAACCCCTAACCCTTACCCTAATCCTAACCGTAATCCTCACCCTCACCCTCACAATCACCCTCACCTTAACCCTAATCCTAACCATAACCCTCACATTCATCCTCACCGTCAACCTCACCCTCACCCTAACCCTAACCCTAACACTAACCGTACCACTAAAACTAACCTTCTAACCCTAACCCTAACCCTGTAACCCTAATCCTAAACCTAACTCTAACACTAAAACAAACCCTCTAACCCTAAACCTAACTCTAACCCTAACCCCAACCCTCTCACCCTAAACCTAACCCTAACCCTAACCCTAAACCTAACCCTAATACTAACCCTAACCTAACTCTAACCCTAATCCACTAACCCTAACCCTAACCCTTATCCTCTAAACCTAATCCTAAACCTAACCCTAACCCTAAACCTGACCCTAACCCTAACCCTCATCCTCACCCTAACCCTAAACCTCACCCTCATGATCACCCTCACCCTAATCATCACCCTCACCCTAACCCTAACCCTAACCCTCAACCTCACCCTCACCCTCACCCTAACCCTAACCCTAACCCTAGCCCTAACCCTAACCCTAAACCTAACACTAACCCTAAACCTAACCCTAACCCACTAACGCTAACCCTAACCCTAATGCTAACCCTCTAACCATAACACTAACACTAACCCTATCCCTAACCCTAACCCTCACCCTCAACCTAAAGCTAACCCTAACCCTAAAACTAACCGTAACCTACACGATCACCTTGGCCCTCACCATCACTGAAATCCTACCCCTACCCCTACCCCTAACCACTAACCATAACCCTGACCATAACCCTAACCCTAACCCTCTAACCCAAACCCTAACCCTAACCCTGTAACCCTAACCCTAACCCTAACCCGAACCGTAACCGTGATCCTCAACCTCACCCTCTCCCTCACCCTCAACCTCACCCTCACCCTAACCCTAATCCTTACCATAAAAATAACCCTAATCCTCACCCTCACCCTCACCCTTACCCTGACCCTCACCCTAGCCCTATCTCTAACCCTCATCCTCACCCTAACCCTAGCCCTCACCCTACCCCTAACCCTAATCCTAACCCTCACCCTCAACCTCACCCTCACCCTAACACTAACCCTAACACTAACCCTAATCCTCACCCTCACCCTCACGCTCACCCGCGCCCAAACCTTCACCCTAACCCTTACCCTAACCCTAATCCTAAACCTAACCCTCTAACCCTAACCATAAACCTAATCCTCTAACTCTAACCCTCACCCTAACCCTAACGCTAAACCTCACCCTCACCCTCACCCTAGCCCTAACCCTAATCCCAAACCTAACCCTCTAACAGTAACCATAACCATAACCATAACACTCTAACCCTAACCCACTAACGCTAACCCTAACCCTAACCCTAACCCTAACACTCACCCTCACCCTCACACTCACCCTCAACTTCACCCTGACCCTAACACTAATCCAAACTCTAACCCCTAAACCTAAACGTAAACCTAACCCTAAGGCTAAACCTAACCCAACCTAACCCTAGCCCTCTAAACGTAACCCAAACCCTAACCCTAACCCTAACACTAACCCACACCCTCACCCTCACTCTCACTGTCACCCTAACTCTAACCCTAACCCTAACCCTCACCCTCACCAAAACCCTAACCCACACAATCACCCTCACCCACACCCTTACCCTAACCCTAACCATAACACTAACCCTAACCCTAACCCTCTAACCCTAACCCTAACCCTAACCCTAACCCTAAAACTCTAACACTAACCCTAACGCAAACCCTAACCCTAAGCCTCACCCTCAAACTCACCCTCATACTCAACTTAACCCTAACATTCCTCCTCACACTCACCCTCACCTCACCAAAACCCTAACCCTCACCCTCACCCTCACACTCACCCTAACCCTAACCCTAACCCCTAACCCAAACCCTAACCATAACCATAACCATGATCATAACCCTCTACCCTTTACCCTAAACCTAAACCTAACCCTAACCCCCCAAACCTAACCCTAATCCTAACCCTAACCCTAACCCTCACCCTCACCCTCACATTCACTTAACCCTCACCCTAACCAGTAACCCTCACCCTAACCCTAACCCTAACCCTCACTCTCACGCTCAACATCACCCTGACCCCCACCCTCACCCTCACCCTAACCCTAAGCCTAAACCTAACCCTCACACTCATCCTCACCCTCAGCCTCACCCTCACCCTACCCCTACCCCTAACCCTAACCCTAACGCTAGCCTTCACCCTCACCCTCACCCAAACCCTTAACCTAACCCTAACCCTCTCCCTCACCCTAACCATAACCATAACCATAAACCTAACCCTTACCATCACCCTCAACCTCAGTCTCACTCTAACCCTAACACTCACCCTCAGCCTAACCCTAACCATAACCCTAACCATTACCCTAACCCTCACCCTAATCATAACCCTCACCTTCACTGTAAACCTAACCCTAACCCTCACCCTCACTCTCACGCTCACCCTCACCCTCACCCTAACATTAACCCTAACCCTAAACCTAACCCTAAACCTCACCCTCACCCTCACCCTAACCCTAACCCTAACCCTAACCGTAACCCTCTAACCCAAACCATAACCATAAACCGAACCCTGTAACCATAAGCCTGACACTAACCCTCACCCTAACCCTCTAACCCTAACCCTAACCCTAACTCTAACCCTAAACCTTACCATAACCCTCACCCTCAACCTAACCCTAACAATCAACTTCACCCTCACCCTAACCCTCACCCTAACACTAACCCTAACCCTAACCCTATCCCTAAACCTCACCCTCAACCTCACCTTCACCCTCATCCTAACCATAACCCTAACCCTAACCCTAAACCTAACCCTTACCCTCACCTCACCGCACCCTCACCCTCATCCTAACCCTAACCCTAACCCTAGCACTTACCCTCAGCCTCACCCTAACCCTATCCCTAACCCAAACCCTCACCCTCACCCTAAACCTAACCCTAACCCAAAACAGAACCATTACTCTCACCCTCACCCTCACACTCACCCTAACCCTAACCCTAACACTAACCCTAACCCTAACACTAACCCTCAGCCTAACCCTAACCCTACCCCTACCCCAAACCCTCACCCTCACCCTAACCCTAACCCTCACCATGACCGTCACCCTCACCCTCATCCTAAGACTAACCATAAACCTAACACTAACCATAACCCTAACCCTAACCTTCACCATAACCATAATCCTAATCCCTAACCCTAACCTTAACCCTAACCCTCTAACCCTAACCCTCACCGTCACACTAACCCTAACCCTAACCCTAACCCTCACCCTCACCCTCACCCTTAGCCTCACCCTAACCTTCACCTTAATCCTAACCCTAACCATAACCCTAATCCTCTAACCCTAACCCTAATCCTAACACTGAGCGTAACCCTCAAACCCTAACCCTAACCGTAACCCTAACCCTAACCCACTAACCCTAAACCTATCCCTACCCCTAACTCTCTAAATTTAACCCTCACCCTCACTCTAACCCTAACACTAATCCTAACCCTAACACTAACCCTAACCCTAACCCTCTAACCCTAACTCTAATCCTAAGCCTAACCCTAACCCTCTAACCCTAACCCTAACGCTAACCCTAACCCTAACCCTCACCCTCACCCTCACACTCACACTCACCATAACCCTAACACTAAGCCTAACCCTCACCCTCACCCTCACCAAAACCCTAACCCTCACCCTCACCCTCACCCTCAATCTCACCATAACCCTAACCCAAACCCCTTACTCTAACCCTAACTGTAAACCTAACTCTCTACCCCTTACCCTAACCCTAACCCTAACCCTAACCCTCCAACCCTAATCCTAACCATAACCCTAACTCTCACCCTCACCCTCACCCTAACTCTAACCAAAACCCTCACACTCACCCTCACCCTCACACTCACACTCAGCTAATCCTCACCTTAACCCCTAACCCTCATCCGAACCCTAAACCTCACCCTCACCCAAACCCTCAGCATCACCCTCACCCTAATCCTAACCATAACTCTAACCCTAATCCTAACCCTCACACTCATCCTCACCCTCACCGTCACGCTCACCCTCACCCTAACCCTAACCCTAACCCTAAACTTAACCCTAAACCTAACACTAACCATAACCAAAACCCTAAACCTAACCCTCTAACCCTAACCATAACCCTAACCCTAACCCTGTAACCCTGACCCCAAACCTAACTCTAACCCTAACACTCTAGCCCAAACCCTAACCCTAAGTCTAACCCTAACCTTCAAACTCACCCTCACCCTCACCCATACCATAACCCTAACCCTCACTCTAACCCTAACCCTGACCCTCACCCTCACCATCACCCTAAACCTAATCCTAACCCTAACCCTCACCCTCACCCTCAGCCTCACACTAACCCTAACGCTAACCCTAACACTCACCCTAACCCTGACCCTAACCCTCACCCTCACCCTCACCCTCACCCTAAGCCTAACCCTAACACTAACCCTAACCCTAACCCTGCAACCCTAACCCTAACCCTAAGCCTCACCCTCACTCTCACCCTCACACTCACCCTAACCCTAACTCTAACCCTAACCCTAAACCTCACCTTCACCCTCACCCTCACCAAAAACCTCAACCTCCCCCTCCGCCTCCCCCTCACCCTAACCCTAAATCTAACCCTAACCCTAACCCTAACCCTCTACCCCTTACCCTACCCCTAACCCTCCAACCCTAAACCAAACCCTAAGCCTAACCTAACCCTCACCCTCAACCTCACCCTCACCCTCACCCTGACCATCACCCTAATCCTAACCCCTAACCCTCGACCTAACCCTAACCCTCACCATCATCCTCACCCTAAACCTAACCTAATCCTATACCTAACCCTTACCCTCACCCTCACCCTCACCCTGACCTCACTCTAACCATAACCCTAAACCTATCCCTAACACTTACCCTAAGCCTAACCCTAACCCTAACACTAACCCTAAACTTCATCCTCACCCTCACCCTCACCCTAACCCTAAACTTAACCCTCACCCTTACCTTCACCCTTACCCTAACACTAACACTAATCCTAACCATAACCAGAACCAGAACCCTAACCCTAAACTTAACCCTAATCCTCACCCTCACCCTCACCCTTACACACACCCTAACCCTAACTCTAACCCTAACCCTAACCTTAACCCTCACCCTCACCAAAACCCTCAACCTCACTCTCAACCTCACCCTCACCCTAACCCTAAATCTAACCTTAACCCCTAACCCTAACCCTAACCCTAACCCTAACCTAACCCTCACCCTCAACCTCACCCTCAACCTCACCCTGACCCTCACCGTAATCCTAACCCCTAACCCTCACCCTAACCCTAACCCTCACCATCACCCTCAACCTAAACCTAACCAATCCCTATACCTAACACTAAACCTAACTCTTACCCTCACCCTCACCCTCACCTCACCCTAATCCTAACCCTAACCCTAATCCTATCACTTAACCTAATGCTAACACTAACCCTAACGGTAACCCTAAACTTACCCTCACCCTCACCCTAACCCTCACCCTAACCCTAACCCGAACCCTCACACTCACACTCACCCTCACCCTTACACTAACACTAACCCTAACCATAACCCTCTAATGCTAACCGTAACCGTAACCCTAACCCTATCCCTAACCCTAACTCTCTAATCCTAACCCTAACCCTCATCCTAACCCTAAAGCTAACCCTCTAACCATAACCCGAACCCTAACCCTCTAACCCTAACGCTCACCCTCACTCTAACCCTAACAATAATCCTAAACTTAAACCTAACCCTCGCCCTCACCCTCACTCTCACCCTAACCCTAATCCTTACCCTCACCCTCTCCCTCACCCTAACCCTAACCCTAACCCTAACCTAACCCTCACCCTCACCCTCACCCTCACCCTAACTCTAACCATAACCCTAAAACTCATCCTCAGCCTAAACCTAATGCTACCCCTAACCCTAATCCTCAATGTCAACCTTACACTCACCCTAACCCTAATCCTAACCCTCACACTGAACCTGACCCTCACCCTCACCCTAAGACTAACCCTAAACCTAACCCTAATCATAACACTAACCGTAACCCTAACCCTAACCATAACCCTAACCCCTAACCCTCACCCTAACCCTAACCCTAAAACTCACCCTCAGCTTAACCCTAACCCTAACCCTAACCCTCACCTAAACCTCACGCTAATCGTAACCCTCACCATCACCAAAACCCTAACCCTAACACTCACCTTCACCCTCACGAACACCCTCACCCTCACCTTCACCCTAACCCTAACCCTAACACTCACCACCCTAACCCTAACAGTGACCCTAACCCTAACCCTAATCCTAACCCTAACCCTCTAAACCTAACCCTAACCCTAACCCAACCCTAAACTTCACCCTCACCCTCACCCTCACCCTAACCCGAACCCTAACCCTAACAGTGACCCTAACCCTAACCCTAATCCTAACCCTAACCCTCTAAACCTAACCCTAACCCTAACCCAACCCTAAACTTCACCCTCACCCTCACCCGAACCCTAACCCGAACCCTAACCCTAACCACATCACTCAGCCTCACCCTCACCCTCAGCCTAACACTCTCCCTAAAATTAACCCTAACCTTAAGCCTAACCCTAACCCTAACCCTCTAACCATAACCATAATCCTCACCCTAACCCTAACCCTAGCCCTAACCCTAACCCTCACCCTCAGCCTTACCTCACCCTAACCTAACTCTAAACCTAACCCTAAACCTAAAACTTATGCTTACCCTCACCTTCACCCTAACCCTACACCTAAGCCTAACCCTAATCCTAATATCTAACTCTAACACTAACCCAAACCCTAACCCTACCCCTAACCCTAACCCCAACACTAACCCTCTACCCCTTAACCTCACCCTCATCCTAACCCTAATCCTAACCCTAATCCCAACCCTAACCCTCTAACAGTAACCATAACCATAACCATAACATTCTAACCCTAACCCTACCCCTAAACCTAACCCAAAGGCTAACCTGAAACCTAACCCTAAACCTAACCCTCTAACCCTAACCCTAACCGTAAACCTAACCCTCTAACCCTTACCCTAACCCTAACCCTAACCCTCCAACCCTAACCCTAACCCTAACCCTAACCTAATCCTCACCGTCAACCTCACCCTCACCCTGACCCTCACACTAATCCTAACCCCTAACCCTCATCCTAACCCTAAACCTAACTCTCACCCTCACCATCACCCTCACCCTAAACCTAATCTAACCCTATACCTAACCCTAAACCTAACCCTTACCCTCACCCTCACCTCACCCTAACCCTAACCCTAACCCTAACACTTACCCTAAGCCTAACCCTAAACCTAACCCTAACTCTCACCCTCACCCTCACACTCACCCTTACCCTAACACTAACACTATCCCTAACCCTCACCCTCACCCTTACACTAACCCTAAACCTAACCCTAACCGTAACCTTCTAACTTTAACCCTAACCCTAAACCTCTAACCCTAACCCCAACCCTAACCCTAACCCTAAGCCTCTAACCTTAATCCTAACCGTAACATAATGCTAACCCTAACCCTCTAACCCTAAACCTAAACCTAACCCTAAACCTCACCTTCTAAACCTAACCCTCACCCTAACCCTAACCCAAACCCTAACCCTATCCCTAACCCTAACCCTAACACTAACCCTCTAACCCTAACCCTAACCCTAACTATAACCGTAACCCTAAGCCTCTAACCCTAACCCTCTCAACCTAACCCTCACCCTCACGCTAACCCTAAACCTAACCCTAACCCTAACCCTAACCCTAACCCTAAGCCTAACCCTCACCCTCACCCTCACCCTAAACCTCACCCTAACGCTAGCCCTAACCCTAAACATAAACCTAACCAACACTCACCCACACCATCACCTTCACCCTTACCCTAACCCTAACCCTAAACCTAAACCTAACCATAACCCTCACCCTCACCCACACCCTCACCCTATCCCTAACCCTAACCTAAACCTAATGTACTCCTAAACCTAACCCTAACCCTAACCCTCTATCCCTAACCATAGCCCTAAACCCAACCCTAACCCTAACCCTCACCCTCACCCTCAACCTCACCCTAATCCTAATCCTAACCCTAACCCTAACCCTCACTCTCACCCTCACCCTCATTCTCAACCTAACCCTCACCCTCACCCCTAACCCTAACCCTAACCCTAAACCTAACCCGCACCCTCAACTTTACCCTCACCCTCACACTAACCCAAACCCTAACCCTAACCCTAACCCTCACCCTCACTCTCACCCTCAACCTCACCCTAACCGTAACCCTAACCTTAACCATAAACCTAACCCTAACCCTAACCCTAACCCTCTACCCTAAGCCTAAGCCTAAGCCTAACCCTAACCCTCTAACCCTAAACCTAACAGTAACCCTATCCCTAATCCTACCCCTCACCCTCACCCTCACCCTAAACCTAACCCTAACTCTCACCCTCACCCTCAACCTCACCCTCACCCTAACCCTAACCGTCACCCAATCCCTAACCCTAACCCTATTCCTCACCTAACCATAACCCTAAACCTAACCCCTAACCCTAAAACTAACCTTAACCCTAACTGTCTAAACCTAACCCTCATCCTCACTCTCACCCTCACCCTCACCCTAACCCTAACCTTAACCCTAAACCTAAACCTAAACCTAACCATAACCATAACCATAACCCTAACCCTAACCCTCTAACCCTAACACTAACCCTAACCCTTTAACCCTAACCCTAACACTAAACCTAACACTAAACCTCTAAACCTAATCCTAACCCTAACCATAACGATAACCCTCACACTCACCCTCACCCTCAACCTCTCTCTAACCCTAACCCTAACCCTAAGCTTCACCATCACCCTCACCCTCACCCTAACCCTAAATCTAACCCTAGCCCTAACCCTCACCCTCACCCTCACCCAAACCCTAAGCCTAACCCTCACCCTCACCCAATCATCAGCCTAACACTAACCCTAACCCTAACCCTCACCCTGACCCTCACCCTAATCCTAACCCCTAATCCTCACCCTAATCCTAACCCTAACCCTCACCTTCACCATCACCCTCACCTTAAACCGAACCTAACCCGATACCTAACCCTAAATCTAGCCCTTACCCTCACCCTCGCCCTCACCTCACCCTAACCATGACCATAATCCTAACCTTAACATTACCCTAAGCCTAACCCTACCCTAAGCCTAATCCTAAAACTCACACTCACCCTCACCCTAACCCTCACCCTAATCCTAACCCTAACCCTCACCCTCACCCTCACCCTCAACCCAACACTTACACTAACCCTAACCATATCCATAACCCTAACCCTAACACTATAACTCTAACCCTAACCGAAACCCTAACCCTAAACCTAAACCTAACCCTCTAACCCTAACACTAACCCTAACCCTCTAACCCTAAACCTTACCCTCACCCTCACTCTAACCCTAACCCGAACCCTAACCCTAACTCTCATCCTCACCCTCACCCTAACGCTCACCCTCATTGTAACCCTAAACTTTACCCTAAACCTAACCCTAAGCCTCACCGTCACCGTCACCCTAACCCTAACCCTAACCCTAACCCTAACCCTCAACCTCTTCCTCAACCTAACCCTAACTTTTACCCTAACCCTAACCCTAACACTTACCCCTAACCCTAACCCTCTAACCCTAACCATCAACCTAACCCTAACCCTCTAACCCTAACCCTAACCCTCTAACCCTAACCCTAACCATCACCTTCACCCTCACCCTCACCCTCACCCTCACCCTAACCCTAACCCTAACACGAACTCTCACCCTCACCCACTCCCTCACCCGCACCCTCACACTAAGCCTAACCCTAAACTCTAACCCTAACCCTAACCCTAACCCTGAACCTCACCCTCACCCTCACCCTCACACTAAACCTCACCCTAACCATAACCCTAACCCTAAACCTAACCCTCACACTCACCCTCACCCTCACCCTAACCCTAACCATAACCCTAAACTTAACTCTCACGCTCACCCTCAACTTCTCCCCAACCCTAAACCTACCTCCAACCCTAACCCTAACCCTAACCCCTAACCCTAACCCCAACCCTAACGCTAACCTTAACCCTAACCCTAACACTAACCCTCAGCCTCATCTTAACCCTAACCTAACCCTAAACATAACCCTTACCCTCACCCTCATCCTCACCCTCACCCTCAACCTAACTCTAACCATAACCCTAAAACTCATCCTCAGCCTAACCCTAACCTTACCCCTAACTCTAATCCTCACCCTCAACCTCACCCTTACACTCACCCTAACCCTAACGCTAATCCTCACCCTCAACATCTCCCTCACCCTCACCCTAAGACTAACTCTAACCCTAACCATAACCAAAACCCTAACCCCTAACCCTAACCCTAACATTAACCTTAACTCTAACTGCCTAAAGCTAACCCTTGCCCTCACCCTCACCCTCACCCTCACCCTATTCCTAACCCTAACCCTAAACTTAACCTTCACCTTCACCCTCACCCTAACCCTAACCCTAACCTTAACCCTAAACCTAACCCTAACCCTAAGCATAACCCCAACTCTAACCCTCTAACACTAACACTAACCCTAACCCTCTAACACTACCCTAACACTAAACCTAACCCTAAACCTCTAACCCTAACCTTAACCCTAACCATAACGATAACCCTCACACTCACCCTCACTCTCACCCTCTCCCTAACCCTACCCCTAACCCTCACCATCACCCTCACCCTCACCCTCACCCTAAATCTAACCCTAACCCCAACCCTAACCCTGACCCTCACCCTCACCCACACCCTCACCCTAACCCTAAGCCCAATCCTCACCCTCATCATCACCCAAACATCAGTCTAACACTAACCCGAACCCTAACCCTCACCCTGACCTTCACCCTAATCCTCATCCCTAATCCTCACCCTAACCCTAACCCTAACCCCCACCCTCACCATCACCCTCACCCTAAACTTAACCTAACCCGATACCTAACCCTAAACCTAACCCTTACCCTCACCCTCACCTCACCCTAACCCTAACCCTAACCCTAACCCTAACCCTAACATTACCCTAAGCCTAACCCTAACCCTAACCCTAATCCTAAAACTCACACTCACCCTCACCCTAACCCGAACCCGAACCCAACCCCGAACCCGAATCCTCAACTCAACCTAACCCTAACCCTAACCCTAACCCTATAACCCTAACCCTAATTCTAACAGTAAGGCTAAGGGTCCCTAACCCTAACCTAACCCTAATCCTAACCCTAAGCCTCTAACCCTAACCCTAACCCTCTAAACCTAACTCTCACCCTCCCCATAACCCTAACCCTAACCCTAACAATAAATCTATCCCTCACCCTCACCCTCACCCTCACCCTAACCCTCACACTAATCCTAACCCGAAATCTAAACCTAACCATAACCCTAACCCTCACAGTCACCATCACCTTCACCCTAACCTTAACTCTAACCCTAACCCTAACCCTCACCCTCACCCTCACCCTCACCCTAACCCTAATCCTAACCCTAATCCTACTCCTAACCCTAACGCTAACCCTAACCCTAATTCTTTAACCCTAACCCTCTAATACTAACCCTAACCCTAACCCTAACTCTCACCCTCACCCTCACCTTCACCCTCACCCTAAGCCTAACCCTCTAACCCTAAGCATAACTGTAACCCTAATCGTAACTCTAACACTAACCATCTAACCCTAACCCTAACCCTAAACCTAACCCTAAGCCTCTAACCCTAACCCTAATCCTAACCCTCTAACCATAACACTAACTCTAACCCTAACCCTAACCCTTACGCTCACCCTGACCCTAACCATCCCCCTCACCCTCACACTCACCCTCACCCCAACTCTAACCCTAACCCTAAACCTAACACTCACCCTCAATCTAACCCTAACCCTAAACCTAACCCTAAACCTCTAACCCTAACCCTAACCCTAACCCTCACCTTCACCCGCACCTTCACCCTCATTCTAACCCTAATCGTAAACCTAACCATCACGCTCACCCTCACCCTCACCCTCACCCTAACATAACCCTAACCCTAACTCTAACCCTAAACCTCTAACAATAACCCTAACCCTAATCCTCTAACCCTATCCCTAACCCAAACCTTCAAACTAACCCTAACCATCACCCTCACGCTAACCCTAACCTTAACCCTCACACTCACCCTCACCCTAACACTAACCCTAACCCTAACACTAACACTAACCCCATAACCCTAACCCTCTAACCCTAACCCTAACCCTATAACGAACCCTAACCCTTTAACCCTAACCCTAACCCTAACCCACACCTTCATCCTAACACTGACCCTAACCCTAAACATAACCCTAACCTTAACCCTCACCCCCACCATCACGCTCAACCTAACCCTCACCCTAAACCTAACCCTAACCCTATCTCTAACCCTCACCCTCACCCTCACACTCACACTCACCCTAACCCTAACCCTGATTCT
Organism: Megascapheus bottae; assembly: GCF_031878675.1. Taxonomy (NCBI): domain Eukaryota; kingdom Metazoa; phylum Chordata; class Mammalia; order Rodentia; family Geomyidae; genus Megascapheus; species Megascapheus bottae. Next base: position 12,792,130 of record NC_143509.1, read on the forward strand.
AAACCTAACCCTCACCCTCACCCTCACTCTCACCCTCACCCTCACCTAACCCTAAACCTAACCCTAACTCTCACCCTAACCCATAACCCTAACCTTAACCCTAACGCTAAACCTAACCCTAACGCTAACCCTAACCCTAACACTAACCCGAACCCTAACCATCTAATCCTAACCCTAACCCTATCCCTAACTCTAAACCTAAATCTCTAACCCTAACCCTAACCCTAACCCTTTAACCCTAACCATAACCCTAACACTAACCCTCTAATCCTATCCCTAACACTAACACTAACCCTCACCCTCACCCTCACCCTCACCCTCACCCTAACCCTAACCCTAACCCTAACCCTCTAAACCTAATCCTAATTCTAACACTAAGCCTAAGGGTCCGTAACCCTAACCTAATCCTACCCTAATCCTAACCCTAAGCCTGTAAACCTAACCCTAATCCTAACCCTAACTCTAACCCTAACACTCTAACCCTAAACTTAACCCTCTAAACCTAACCCTCACCCTCACCATAACCCTAACCCTATCCCTAACCCTACGCCTAACCCTCACCCTCACCCTCACCCTCACCCTCACACTAATCCTAACCGTAACTCTAAACCTAACCATAACCCTAACCCTCACCTCACCATCACGCTCACCCTAACCCTAAATCTAGCCCTAACCTAACCCTAAAACTCTTAACCTAACACTAACCCTCTAACCCTAACCCTAAATCTAATCCTAACCATAACCGTTACCCTCATCCTCACCCTCAACCTAACACTAACCCTAACCCTAAATCTATCACTCACCCTCAGCCTAAACCTAACCCTAACCCTAACACTAACACTAACCCTAAACCTAATCCTCACCCTCACCCTCACCCTAACCTTAACCCTAACCCTAACCCCTAACCCTAAACCTAACCCTAACCCTAACTCTGTCCCTAACCCTAACCACAACCATAAACCTCTAACCCTAACCCTAACCCTAACCCTCACCTAACCCTTACCCTCACCCTCACCAAAACCCTTACCCTCATCCTCACCCTCACCCTCACCCTCACCCTAACTCTAACTCTAACCCCTAACCCTAACCCTCACACTCACCCTCACCCTCACCGTAACCCTAACCCTAACCCTAACCCCAACCCTCACCCTCACCCTCACACTACCTAACTCTCTCCCTAACCCCTAACCCTCACACTGACCCTAACCCTAACCCTCAACCTCACCCTCACCATCAACCTCACCCTAACCCTAAGCCTAACCCTAACCCTCACACTCACCCTAACCCTAACGCTAACCTTAACCCTAACCCTAACCATAAACATAACCATAACCATAAAACTAACCCTCTACCCCTAACTCTAACCGTAACCCTAAACCTGTAACCCTAACGCTGAACCTAACTCTAACCCTAACCCTAAGCCTCTAACCCTAACCCTATCCCTAACCCTAACCCTAGCCTTCACCTTCACCCTCACCAACACCCTCACCCTCACCATAACCCTAACCCTCACCCTAACCCTAACCCGAACCCGTAACCATAACCCGAAGCCTCAGCCTCACCCTCACCCTCAATCTAACCCTCTCGCTAAACCTAACCCTAACCCTAACCCTAACCCTCTAACCATAACATAATCCTAATCCTCTAACCCTAAACCTAACCCTAACCTCACCCTGACCCTCACCCTCACCCTAACCCTAACCCTAACCCCAACACTCACACTCAGCCTAACCCTACCCCTAACCCTAACCCTCACCCTAAACCTCACGCCAGCAATAACCCTCACCATCACCAAAACCCTAACCCTAGCACTCACCCTCACCCTCACGAACAGCCTCACCCGCACCTTCACCCTAACCCTAACCCTAACACTCACCACCCTAACCCTAACAGTGACCCTAACCGTAACCCTAATCCTAACCCTAACCCTCTAACCCTAACCCTCACCCTAACCGAACCCTAACCCTAACCACAACACTCAGCCTCACCCTCACCCTCAACCTAACCCTCTCCCTAAAATTAACCCTAACCTTAACCCTAACCCTAACCCTAACCCTAACCCTCTAACCGTAACCATAATCCTCACCCTAACCCTAACCCTAGCCCTAACCCTAACCCTCACCCTAAGCCTTACTCTCACCCTAACCTAACACTAAACCTAACCCTAAACCTAAAACTTATGCTTACCCTCACCTTCACCCTAACCCTACACCTAACCCTAACCCCAACCCTAACCCTCTACCCCTTACCCTCACCCTCATACTAGCCCTAACCCTAACCCTAACCCAAACCCTAACCCTAATCCCAACCCTAACCCTCTAACAGTAAGCATAACCATAACCATAACCATAACACACTAACCCTAACCCTAACCCCTAAATTAAACCTAGACCTAACCCTAAGGCTAACCCTAACCCTAACCCTAAACCTAACCCTCTAACCATAACCCTAACCGTAAACCTAACCCTCTAACCCTAATGCAAAACCTAACCCTAACCCTCACCCTCACTCTCACCCTCATCCTCACCATCACCCTAACCCTATCCTAAACCCTAACCCTCACCCTCACCCTCACTCTCACTCTCACCCAAACCCTAACTTTCACCATCACCCTCACCCTCACCCTAACCCTAACCCTAACACTAACACTAACGCTCTAAACATAACTCTAACCCTAACACTCTAACCCTAACCATAATGCTAACGCTAACCCTAACCCTAACACTAACCCTAAACCTAAACCTAAACCTAACCTTCTAACCCTAACCCTAACCCTAACACTCTAACCCTAACCATCACACTATCCCTAACCCTAACCCTAACCCTCACCCTCACCCTCACCAAAACCCAAACCCTCACCTTCACCCTCACCCTCACCCTAACCTTCACCCTCACCCTCACGCTCACCCACACACTACCTAACCCTCTCCCTAAGCCCTAACCCTCACCCTAACCCTAACCCTCACCCTCACCTTCACCGTCACCCTCATCCTAAACCTAACCCTAATCCTAAGCCTATCCCTAACCCTAAACCTCACCCTCACCTTCACCCTCATCCTCACCCTAACCCTAAACCTAAACCTCAACCTCAACCTCACCCTCAACCTCCCCCTAACCCTCACCCTAATCCTAACCCTCACCCTCACCTTCACCATCACCCTCATCCTAAACCTAACCCTAAGCCCTAACCCTAACCCTAACCCTAACCCTAACCCTACCCATAAGCCTAACCCTAAACCTGACCCTTACCCTAACCCTCACCTCACCCTAACCATAACCCTAACCCTAACGCTCACCCTCAGCCTCACCATCACTCTCACCCTCACCCTCACCCTCACCCTAACCCTAAGAGTAACCCTAACCCTAACGCTCTAACCCTAACCCTAACCTTAACACTCTACCCCTAACCATAACGCTAACGCTAACCCTAACACTAACCCTAACCCTAACACTAACGCTCTAAACCTAACCCTAACCCTAACAATCTAACCCTAACCATAACGCTAACGCTAACCCTAACACTAACCCTAACCCTAAACCTCACCCTCACTTTCACCCTCATACTCACCCTAACCCTAACCATAACCCTAACCCTAAACCTAACCCTTACCCTCACCCTCACCCTCAATCTAATCCTAACCCTAACCCTAATACTCACCCTCAGCCTAACCCTAACCCTAACCCTAAACCTCACCTTCACCCTCACCCTAACCGTAACCCTCAAAATGACCATAACCCTAATCCTAACCCTCACCCTCACCCTCACGCTCACCCTCACCCTCACCTTCACCCTACCCCTAACCCTAACTCTAACCCTCACCGTCACCCTCACCCTCACCCTAACCCTAAACCTAAACCTCAACCTCAACCTCACCCTCAACCTCCCCCTAACCCTCACCCTAAACCAAGCCCTAACCCTAACCCTAACCCTCACCCTCACCCTCATCCTCACCCTAACCATAAACCTAACCCTAAACCTAACTCTCACGCTTACCCTAACTCTCACCCTAACCCTAAACCTTACCCTAACCCTAATCCTAATCCTAATTTCTAACGCTATCCCTAACCCAAACCCTAACTCTAACGCTCTAACTCAAACCCTAACCCTCTAACCCTAACCCTAACACTAACCCTAACCCTCCAACCCTAACCCTAACCCTAACCCTCACACTTACACTAATCCCAAACCTCAGCCTCACACTCACCCTCACCCTCACACGCACCTAACCCTCACCTTAACCCCTAATCCCCACCCTAACCCCTAATCCTGACTCTCACCCTCACCCTCACCATAACCCTCACCCTAACCCTAACCCTCACCCTCATCCTCACACTCACCCTCAATCTCACCCTCACCCTCACCCTTACCCTAACCCTAACACTAACCCTAACCATACTCCTAAACCTAACCTGCTAACCCTAAACATAACCATAACCATAACCCTGTAACCCTACCCCTAAACATAACTGTAACCTAACCCTCTAACCCTAAACCTAACTCTAACCCTAACCATAACCCACTAACCCTAAACCTAACCCTAAGCCTAACCCTAACCCTAAACTTAAACCTAATCCTAACCCTAACCCTAACTCTAACCCTAATCCACTAACCCTAACCCTAACCTTAACCCTAACCCTCTAACCCTAACGCAAACCCTAAACCTAACCCTAACCCTCACTCTCACCCTCAACCTAACCATCACCCCAACCCTAACACTAACCCTATCCCTCACCCTCACCCTCAACCAAACCCTAACCTTCACCATCACCCTCACACTCACCCTAACAATAACCCTTACACAAACCCTAACAATAACCCTCCTACCCTAACCCTAGCCCTAACTCTAACCCTAACACTCTAACACTAACCCTATCGTTAACCCTAACCCTCACCCTAACCCTCACCCTCACACTCACCCTCACACTCACCCTAACCCTAACGCTAACCCTCACCCTCACCCTCACCCTCACCCTACCAAAACCCTAATCCTCACCAGTACCCTCACCCTCACCCTAACCGTAACCCTCACCATCACCATAACCCTAACCCTAACCCTAACCCTAACACTCACCCTCAGCCTCACCCTCACCCTCACAGTCACACTCACCGTATCCCTAAACCTATACCTTACGCTAACTCTAACCCTACCCCTAAACCTCGAACCCTAACCAAACGCTAATCCTCTAACCCTAGCCCTAACCCTAACCCTAACCCTCACCCTCACCCTCACCATCACCCTCACCATCACTCTCACCCTAACCCTACCCTTAACACTAACCCTAACACTAACCCTCTAACCCTAACCCTAACCCTAACCCTCTAAACCTAACCCTAACGCTAACAATAACCCTAACCCTAACCCTAACCCTAGCCCTCACCCTCACCCTCACCCTCTCCCAAAGCTAACCCTTACCCTCAGCTTCACCCTCACTCTCACCCAAACGCTAACAATAACCCCTAACCCTAACCCTAACCCTAACCCTCTACCCCTTATCCTCACCCTAACCCTAACCCTCACCCTAACCCTAACCCTAACCCTCACCCTCACCCTCCCCCTCTCTCCCCCTCCCACTCACCTAACCCTCACCCTAACCCCTAACCCTTACCCTAATCCTAAACCTAACCCTCACCCTCACCCTCACCTTAACTCTAATCCTAACCATAACCCTCACATTCATCCTCACCGTCAACCTCACCCTCACCCTAACCCTAACCCTAACCCTAACACTAACCTTAACCCTAACCGTACCACTAAAACTAACCTTCTAACCCTAACCCTAACCCTGTAACCCTAATCCTAAACCTAACTCTAACACTAAAACAAACCCTCTAACCCTAAACCTAACTCTAA
>NC_143509.1:13612981-13615481 GCF_031878675.1 Megascapheus bottae
TAGCCCTAGACGTAACGCTAACACTAACCCTAACCTTAGCCGTAGCCCTAGCACTAACCCTAACCATAACCCTAACCTTAGACCTACGCCTACACCTAACACTAATCCTAAGCCTAGCCCTAGCCCTAAAACTAACCCTAATCCTAACCTTAAACATAACCCTAACCCTAGCCCTAACCCTAACCCTAACACTAAACCTAGATCTAACCCTAACCCTAACCCTAACCCAAACCCTACCCCTAACCCTAAACTTACCCCTAACGCTAACCCTAACCCTACCCTAACCCTAAACTTAAACCTAACCCTAATCCTAACATCACCCCTAAACCTAACCCTAACGCTAGCCCTAACCCTAACCGTAACCCTAACCCTAGCCCTAGCCCTGAACCTAACCCTAACCCTAGCGCTAGCTCTAACCCTAAACCTAACCCTAACCATAGCCCAAGCCCTAACACTACCCCTAACACTAACCCTAGACCTAACCCTACCCCTAACCCTAACCCTAGCCCCAAACCTAAACCTAACCCTAACCCTACCCTACCCCTAGCCCTAACCCAAAACCTAACCCTACCCCTAACCCTAACCCTAGCCCTAAACCTAAACCAAATCCTAACCCTACCCTTAACCCTAACCCTACCCCTAACCCCAACCCTAACCCTAACCCTAACCCTACCCCTAAACCTAACCCTAACCCTAAACAGAACTTTACCTCTAAACCTGACCCTAACCCTAACCCTAGCCCTAACCTTAACCCTAGCCCTAGCCCTAACCCTAACCCTAACCCTAACCCTACCCCTACCCTACCACTAACCCTAACCCTGACCCTAACCCTAAACTTATCCCTAACCCTAATCCTAACCCTAACCCTAACCCTAACCCTAACCCAAACCCTACACCTACCCCAAACCATAACCCTAACCCTACCCCTAACCCTAACCCTAACCATAACCATAACCCTACCCCTACCCCTACCCCTAATCCTACCCCTACCCCTAACCCTAACCCTAACTCTAACACTCCCCTACCGCTAGCCCTAACCCTAACCATAACCCTAACCATAACCCTACCCCTAACCCTAACCCTAACCCTAACCCTACTCCTAACCCTAACCCTACCCCTAACCCTAACCCTAACCCTAACATTACCCCTAACTCTAAACAAAAGCTAACCCTAACCCTAACCCTAACGCTAGCCCTAACTCTAACCCTAACCCTAACCCTAACCCTAACCCTAACCCTAACCCTACCCCTAATCCTACCCTCACCCAAACACTATACCTACCCCTAAACCTAACCCTAAACCTAACCTAACCCTAAACCTACCCCTAACCCTAACCCTAACCCTACCCCTAACGCTAACCCTACGCCTAACACTAACCCTAATCCTAACCATAAGCCTAACCCTAACCCTAACCCTAACTTTAACTCTAAACCTAACCCTAACCCTAACCCTAACTTTAACTCTAAACCTAACCCTAACCATAACCCTAGCCCTAGCCCTAGACGTAACGCTAACACTAACCCTAACCTTAGCCGTAGCCCTAGCACTAACCCTAACCATAACCCTAACCTTAGACCTACGCCTACACCTAACACTAATCCTAAGCCTAGCCCTAGCCCTAAAACTAACCCTAATCCTAACCTTAAACATAACCCTAACCCTAGCCCTAACCCTAACCCTAACACTAAACCTAGATCTAACCCTAACCCTAACCCTAACCCAAACCCTACCCCTAACCCTAAACTTACCCCTAACGCTAACCCTAACCCTACCCTAACCCTAAACTTAAACCTAACCCTAATCCTAACATCACCCCTAAACCTAACCCTAACGCTAGCCCTAACCCTAACCGTAACCCTAACCCTAGCCCTAGCCCTGAACCTAACCCTAACCCTAGCGCTAGCTCTAACCCTAAACCTAACCCTAACCCTAGCCCAAGCCCTAACACTACCCCTAACACTAACCCTAGACCTAACCCTACCCCTAACCCTAACCCTAGCCCAAACCTAAACCTAACCCTAACCCTAACCCTACCCCTAGCCCTAACCCAAAACCTAACCCTACCCCTAACCCTAACCCTAGCCCTAAACCTAAACCAAATCCTAACCCTACCCTTAACCCTAACCCTACCCCTAACCCCAACCCTAACCCTAACCCTAACCCTACCCCTAAACCTAACCCTAACCCTAAACCGAACTTTACCTCTAAACCTGACCCTAACCCTAACCCTAGCCCTAACCTTAACCCTAGCCCTAGCCCTAACCCTAACCCTAACCCTAACCCTACCCCTACCCTACCACTAACCCTAACCCTGACCCTAACCCTAAACTTATCCCTAACCCTAATCCTAACCCTAACCCTAACCCTAACCCAAACCCTACACCTACCCCAAACCATAACCCTAACCCTACCCCTAACCCTAACCCTAACCATAACCATAACCCTACCCCTACCCCTACCCCTAATCCTACCCCTACCCCTAACCCTAACCCTAACTCTA
>NC_143509.1:13622981-13625481 GCF_031878675.1 Megascapheus bottae
CTAACCCTAACCCTAACCCTAAACCTAACCCTAACCCTACCCCTAACCCTAACCCTACCCCAAACACTATACCTAACCCTAACCCTAACCCTAAACCTAACCTAACCTAACCCTAACCCTACCCCTAACCCTAACCCTAACTTTAACTCTAACCCTAACCCTAACCCGAACCCTAACCCTAGCCATCGCCCTAACCGAACCCTAACCTTAACGCTAACCCTAAACCTAAACCTAACCCCATCCCAGGCCCTAACCCGAAACCTAATCCTAAATCTAGACCTAGCCCTAACACTAACCCTACCCCTACCCCTACCCCTAACCCTAAACTTAACCCTACCCCTACCCCTAAAGCTAACCCTAACACTAGCCCTAGCCCTAACCCTAACCATAACTCTAGCCTTAGCCTAACCCTATACCTAACCCTAACCCTAGCCCTAGCCCTAGCCCTAACCCTAAACCTAACCCTAACCTAGCTCTCCCCCTAATCCTAACCCAAATCCTAACCCTAACCCTATCACTAACCCTAACCCTACCTCTAACAATAACCCTAACCCTAACCCTAAACATAAACCTAACCCTATCTCTACACCTACGCCAACCCCTAAACCTAACCCTAACCCTAACCCTACCCATAACACTACCTCTAACCCTAACCCTAAACCTACCCTTAACCCTAACCCTAACCCTCCCTTAACCCTAACCCTAACCCTTCCATAACCCTAATCCTAACCCTACCCCTTACAATAACCCTAACCCTAACCCTAACCCTAATCCAACCCCTACCCCGATCCCTACCCCTACGCATACCCCTAAACCTAACCCTAAACCTACCCCTACCCCTACCCCTAACCCTAACCCTAACCCTAACCCTACCCTGTACCCCTATCCCTACCTCTAACCCTAACCCTAACCCTAACCGTAACCCTACCCTTAACCCTAACCCTAACCCTAACCTTAACCCTACCTCTACCCCTAACCCTACCCCTACCACTAAACCTAACCCTAACCCTACTCCTAACCCTAACCCTAACCCTACCCCTATCCCTAACCCTAAACCTAACCCTAACCCTACCCCTAACCCTATTTCTACCCCTAACCCTAACCCTAACACTAAGCCTAACCCCTACCCCATACCCCTAACCCTAACCCTATCCCTAACCCTAACCCTAACCCTAACCCTATCCCTACCCCTAACCCTAAACCTAACCCTATCACTAACCCTAAACCTAACCCTACCCCTACCCCTACCCATACCCCAACCCTAACCCTAACCCTAATCCTACCCGTACCCCTAACCCTAACCCTACACCTAACCCTACCCCTAAACCTAACCCTTTCCCTACCCCTACCCCTAGCCCTAACCCTAACCCTACGCCGACCCCTACCCCTAAACTTAACCCTAACCCTATCCCTACCCCTACCCCTAACCATAACACTAACACTACACCTATCCCTACCCCTACCCCTACCCCTAACCCTAACCCTACCCCTACCCCTAACCTTAACCCTAACCCTAACCCTAACCCTACACCTAACCCTACACCTAACCCTAACCCTAACTATACCACTACACCTACCCCTAAACCTAACCCTAACCCTACCCCTACCCCTAAACCTAACCCTAACCCTACCCCTACCCCTAAGCCTAACACTAACCCTAACCCTACACCTAACCCTACCCCTACCCCTAACCCTAATCCTAACACTAACCCTACCCCTAACCCTACCCCTAACCCTAACCCTAAAACTACCCCTACCCTACCCCTACCCCTTCCTAACCCTAACCCTAACCCTACCCTTAACCATAACCCTAAATCTAACCCTATCCCTACTTCTAACCCTAACCCTAATCCTATCCCTAACCCTGTCCCTAACCCTCACCCTACCCTATCAACTAACCCTAACCCTACCCCTAAACCTAATCCTACCCCTACCCCCAAACCTAACCCTAATCCCACTACTACCCCTACCCCTAAACCTACCCCTACCCCTACCCCTACCCCTAACCCTAACCCTAACCCTAACCCTCATGCTAACCCTAACCCTAACCCTAACCCTAACCCTAAACCTACCTCTAGCCCTACCCCTAAACCGAACCCTAAACCTAATCCTAACCCTAACCCTAACCCTACCCTTAACCCTAACCCTAGCCCTAACCCAACCCTAACCCTAACCCTAACCCTAACCCTACCCCTAAACCTAACCCTAACCCTAAACCGAACTTTACCTCTAAACCTGACCCTAACCCTAATCCTAGCCCTAACCCTAACCCTAGCCCTAGCCCTAACCCTAACCCTAACCCTAACCCTACCCCTGCCCCTACAACTAACCCTAACCCTGACCCTAACCCTAAACTTATCCCTAACCCTAATCCTAACCCTAACCCTAACCCTAACCTTAACCCTAACCATAACCCTACCTCTACCCCTACCCCTAATCCTAACCCTACCCCTAACCCTAACCCTAACTCTAACACTCCCCTACCGCTAACCCTAAACCT
>NC_143509.1:13640481-13642981 GCF_031878675.1 Megascapheus bottae
ACCATACCCTAGCCCTACCTCTAACCCTAACCCTAATCCTATCCCTAACCCTAAACTTAACCCTAAACCAAGCCCTAACAATAACCCTAACCCTAACCTTAACCCTAAAACTACACCTACCCCTACCCCTAACCGTAACCCTAACCCTAACCCTAACCCTACCCATACCCCTACCCCTAACCCTAACCCTACCCCTACACTTACCCTAACCCTACCCCTACCCCTAACCCTAACCCAAGCCCTACCCCTACCCCTAACCCTAACCCTAACCCTACACCTAACCCTAACCCTAACGTTAACCCTAATCCTAACCCTAACCCTAACCCTAACCCTACCCCTAACCCTAAACGTAAACTTAACCTTAACCCTAACCCTAACCCTAACCCTAACCTAACCCTAAACCTAGCCCTAGCCCTAACCCTAACCCTAACCCTAATTTTAGCCCTAGCCCTAACCCTAACCCTAACCGTAATTCTAGCCCTAGCCCTAACCCTACCCTTACCCCTAACCCTAGCCCTAGCCCTAACCATAACGCTAATCCTAACATTAAACCAAACCATAACACTACCACTAACCATAACCATAACCATAACCCTAACCCTAAACCTAACCCTACCTGTACCCCTACCCCTACCCCTACCCCTTCCGCTACCCCTAACTCTACATCTAACCTAACCCTAATCGTACCCCTAACCCTAACCCTAACCCTAACCCTAACCCTAACCCTACCCCTAACCCTAACCCTAACCCTAAACCTACCCCTACCCCTACCCCTAACCATAAACCTAACCCTAACCGTACCCCTAACCATAACCCTACCCCTAACCCTAACCCTACCCCTAACCCTAACCCTAACCCTAACTCCAAACCTAACACTACCCCCAACACTACCCTTAATCCTAACCCTACCCCTACCCCTAACACTAACCCTAACCCTACCCCTAACCCTACCCCTAGCCCTACCCCTAACCCTAAGCAAACCCTACCCATACCTTTAACCCTAACCCTAACCCTACCCCTAACCCTACCCCTTACCCTAACCCTAACCCTAACCCTAACCATACCCCTAACCCTAACCCTAACCTTAACCATACCCCTACCCCTAACCCTAAACCTAACTCTAACCCTAACCCTAACCCTAACCGTAACCCTAATCCTACCCCTACACAAAAACCTAACCCTAACTGTACCCCTACCCCTACCCCTACCCCTATCCATAACCCTAACCCGACCCCTACCCCTAACCCTAAACCTATGCCTACCCCTACCCCTACCCTTTAGCCTAAGCCTAACCCTAACCCTACCCCTAACACTAACACTAAACCTAACCCTAACCCTAACCCTAGCCCTAACCCTAACCCTAACCCTAGCCCTAACCCTAACCCTAACCCTAACCCTTCCCTTTACGCTACTCTAACCCTACCCTTAACCATACCCCTAACCCTAACCCTACCCCTACCCCTAACACTAACCCTACACCTAACCCTAACATTAACCCTAACCCTACCCCTAACCCTAACCCTAACCCTACCCCTACCGCTAACCCTACCCCTACCCCTACCCCTAACCCTAACCTTAACCCTAAACCTACTCCCTAACCCTCACCCTACCCTACACCTAACCCTAACCCTACCCCTACCCCTAACCCTAATGCTAACCCTAGCCCTACCCCTAACCCTAACCCTAAAACTAGTTCTACCCCTACCCCTAACCCGACCCCTACCCCTACCCCTAACCCTAACCCTAATCCTACCCCTAACCCTCACCGTACCCCTAACCCTAACACTAACCCTAACCTTAACCCTACCCTTACCCCTAACCCTAACCCTAACCCTAACCCTAACCCTAACCATAACCATAATCCTAACAATACCCCTAACCCTAACAAAACCTAACCCTATCCCTAACCCTAACCATAACCCTAACCGTAACCCTACCCCTACAACTACCCCTAACCCTACCCCTAGCCCTAATCTACCCTTAACCCTAACCCTAACCCTACCCCTACCCCTTACCCTAACCCTAACACTACCCCTAACCCTAATCCTAACCCTAAAACCCTAACCCTACCACTAACCCTAACCCTAACTGTAACCCTCACCCGCACACTAATCCTTACCCTACCCCTAACCCTAACTCTACACTTAATACTATACCTAACCCTAACCCTAACCCTAAAACCCTAACCCTAACCCTACCCCTACCCCTAACCCTAACCTAACCCTAATCCTACCCCAACCCTACCCCTAACCCTAATCCTATCCCTAACCCCACCCCTACCCCTACCCCTACACCTACCCCTAACCCTAACCCTACTCCTAACACTACCCCTACCCCTACCCCTAACCCTAACCCTAACCCTAACCCTAACCCTAACCCTAACTCTTGCCCTAGCCCTAACCCTAAACCTAACTATAACCCAACCCTAGCCCTAGCCCTAACCCTAATTCTAACCCTACCCTAGCCCTCCCCCTATACCTAAATCTAACCCTAAGCCTTA
>NC_143509.1:13660481-13665481 GCF_031878675.1 Megascapheus bottae
CATACCACTAACCCTAATCCTAACCCTACCCTACACCTAACCCTAACCCTAACCCTAACACTTACACTACCCTAACCCTACCACTAACCCTAACCCTAACACTAACCCTACCGCCACACCTAACCCTAACCCTACCCCTAACCTACCCCTACCCCTACCCCTACCCCTACCCCTAACCCTACCTGTAACCCTAACCCTAATCCTACCCTTACCCCTAACCCTAACCCTAAACCTAACCCTACCCCTAACCCTACATGAACCCCTAACCCTAACCCTAACCCGAACCCTACCCCTAACCCTAACCCTACACCAACCCCTAACCCTAAACCTAACCCTAACCCTAACCCTACCCCTAACCCTAACGCTACCCCTAACCCTAAACCTAACCCTAACCCTAACCCTACACCTCACCCTACCCCTAACCCTAACCCAAACCCTACCCTTACACCTACCCCTAACCCAAACCTGAACCCTAAATCCACCCCTACCCATAACCCTAACCCTAACGCTAACCCTACCCCTAACCCTACCCCTAACCCTACCCCTAAACCTACCCCTACCCCTAACCCTACCCCTACCCCTACCCCTACCACTAACCCTAACCTTAATCCTAAATCTACGCCTACACCTAACCCTAACCCCGACCCTAACCCAAACCTTACCCCTACCCCTACCTCTACCCCTAACCCTACCCCTAACCCTAACCCTACCCCTAAACCTAACCCTACCCCTAACCCTATCCCTAACCCTAACCCTAACCCTAACCCTAATCCTACATCTACGCCTAACCCTAACCCTAACCCTAATCCTACCCCTATCCGTAACCCTAAGCCTACCCCTACCCCTACCCCTAACCATAACCCTAACACTACCCCTACCCCTAACCCTAACTCTAACACTAACCATACCCCTATACCTACCCCTAACCCTAACCCTACCCCTAACCTTAACCCTAACCCTACCCCTAACCCTGCACCTACCCATAACCCTAACCCTAACCCTTACCCTAACCGTACCCCTAATCTTAAACCTACCCCTTCCACTAACCCTAACACTAACCCAAACCATAACCCTACCCCTACCCCAACAACTAACCCTAAACCTAAAACTAACCTTACCCCTACCCCTACCCCTACCCCTACCCCTAACCCTAACCCAAACCCACCCCTACCCTTAACCCTAACCCTAACCCTAACCCTAACCCTAACCGTACCCCAAAGCTACCCCTACACTAACCCTAACCCAAACCCACCCCTACCCTTAACCGTAACCCTAACCCTAACCCTAACCGTACCCCAAAGCTACCCCTACACTAACCCTAACCCTACCCCTAACCCTAAACCTACCCCTAACCCTAACCCTACCCCTAACCCCAACCCTAAACCTAATCCTAAACCTAACCCTAACCCTAACTCTACTTCTACCCCTACCCCTTACCCTAAACCTAACCCTACCCATACCCCAAAACCTACCCCTATCCCTACCTCTACCCCTAACCCTAAATCTAACCCTAAACCTACCCCTACACCTACACCTAACCCTAACCCTAACCGTACCCCTACCCCTACCCCTACTCCTACCCCTACCCCTATGCCTACCTCTAACCCTAATCCTAACCCTAACCCTACCCCTACCCCTACCCCTACCCCTAACCCTAACCCTAACCTTACCTCTAATCCTTACCCTAACCCTAACCCTAACCCAAACCTACCCCTAACCCTAACCCTACCCCTAACCCCAACCGTAAACCTAACCCTAACCCTACCCCTAACTCTACTTCTACCCCTACCCCTTCCCCTAAACCTAACCCTACCCATACCCCAAAACCTACCCCTATCCCTACCTCTACCCTTACCCCTAAACCTAACCCTAAACCTACCCCTACCCCTACACCTAACCCTAACCCTACCCCTACCCCTACCCCTAACCCTACCCCTACCCCTAACCTTACCCTTATGCCTACCTCTAACCCTAATCCTAACCCTAACCCTACCCCTACCCCTACCCCTACCCCTAACCCTACCCCTACCTCTAATCCTTACCCTAACCCTAACCCAAACCTACAATTAGCCATAAACATAACCCTAACCCTAACCCTAACCCTACCCCTTACACTACCCTAACCCTACCCCTTACCCTAACCGTACCCCTAATCCTAAACCTACCCCTTCCACTAACCCTAACCCTAACCCAAACCATAACCCTACCCCTACCCCAACAACTAACCCTAACCCTAAAACTAACCTTACCCCTACCCCTACCCCTACCCCTACCCCTAGCCCTAACCCTAACCCAAACCCACCCCTACCCTTAACCCTAACCCTAACCCTAACCCTAACCGTACCCCAAAGCTACCCCTACACCTAACCCTAAACCTACCCCTAACCCTAAACCTACCCCTAATCCTAACCCTACCCCTAACCCCAACCCTAAACCTAACCCTAACCCTAACCCTACCCCTAACTCTACTTCTACCCCTACCCCTTACCCTAAACCTAAACCTACCCATACCCCTACACCTAACCCTAACCCTACCCCTACCCCTACCCCTAACCCTACCCCTAACCCTACCCCTACCTCTAATCCTTACCCTAACCCTAACCCTAACCCAAACCTACAATTAGCCATAAACCTAACCCTAACCCTAACCCTAACCCTACCCCTTACCCTACCCTAACCCTACCCTTAACCCTAACCATAACACTAACCCTACCCCTACACCTAACCCTAACCCTAACCCTACCCTAACCCTGCCCCTAACTCTAACCCTACCCCTACCACTGCCCCTAACCCTAAGCCTAGCTCTAACCCTAACCTTACCCGTAACCCTAACCTTAACCCTACCACTAGCCCTAACCCTACCCCTACCCCAACCCCTCACCCTAACCCTACCCTACACGTAACACTAACCCTAACCCTATCCTTACCCCTAACCCTAACCCTAACCCTAACCCTAACCCTACCCCTAACCCTAACCCTACACCAACCCCTAACCCTAACCCTAACCCTAACCCTAACCCTAACCCTACACCAACCCCTATCCCTAACCCTAACCCTAACCCTACCCCTAACCCTAACCCTACCCCTAAACCTAAACCTAACCCTAACCCTAACCCTACCCCTAACTTTACTTCTACCCCTACCCCTAACCCTAAACCTAACCCTACCCCTACCCCTAACCCTACTACTATCCCTACCCCTACCCCTAAACCTAACCCTAACCCTAAACCGACCCCTAACCCTACTTATACTCCTACCCCTTCCCCTAACCCTAACCCTATCCCTACCCCTACACCTAACCCTAACCCTAACCCTACCACTAACCCTACCCCTAACCCTACCCCTAACCCTACCCCTAAACCTAACCCTACCCTACACCTACCTCTAACCCTAACCATAAACCTACCTCTACCCCTAATCCTAACCCTAACCCTACCCCTACCTCTACCCTACCCCTAACCCTAACCCTAACCCTACATCTCATCCTTACCCTAACCCTAACCCTAACCCAAACCCTACACCTAGCCCTAAACCTAACCCTAACCCTAACCCTAACCCAAACCCTACACCTAGCCCTAAACCTAACCCTAACCCTAACCCCACCCCTTACCCTACCCTAACCCTACCCCTAACCCTAACCCTAACACTAACCCTAACCCTACACCTAACCCTAACCCTAACCCTAACCCTACCCTAACCCTGCCCCTAACTCTAACCCTACCCCTACCCCTACCCCTAACAATAAGCCTAGCCCTAACCCTAACCTTACCCGTAACCCTAAACCTAAACCTAACCCTAAACCTAACCCTACCCCTACACCTAACAATAACCCTAACCCTACCCCTAACCCTAACCCTACCCCTACCCCACCCCTAAACCGAACCCTAATCCTACATGTAACCCTAACCCTAACCCTACACTTACCCCTAACCCTAACCCTAACCCTAACCCTACCCCTAACCCCACACCAACCCCTAACCCTAACCCCAACCCTAACCCTACCCCTAACACTACCCCTAACACTAAACCTAACCCTAACCCTAACCCTACCCCCAACCCTATCCCTAACCCTAACCCAAACCCTACCCCTACCACTACCCCTAACCCAAACCTGAACCCTAAACCTACCCCTACCCATAACCCTAACCCTAACCCTACGTCTAACCCTAACCCTAACCATAATCCTACCCCAACCCCTACACCTAACCCTAACCCTACCACTAATGCTACCCCTACCCCTCACCCTAACCCTAACCCTACCCCTAACCCTAACCCTACCCCTACCCCTACCTCTAACTCTAACCATAAACCTACCTCTACCCCTAATCCTAACCCTACCACTAACCCCACACCTACCCCTAACCCTAACCCAAACCCTAACCGTAACCCTTACCCCAAACCTAACCCTACCCCTAACCCTACACTTACCCCTAACCCTAAACCTAAACCTAAACCTAAAGCTAACCGTACCCCTAACCCTAACCCTACCCCTAATCCTTACCCTAACCCTAACCCTAAACCTAACCCAACCCTAACCCTAATCCTAACCCTAAACCTAATCCAAACCCTAACCCAAACCCTACACCAAGCCCTAAATCTAACCCTAACCCTAACCCTAACCCTAGCCCTTACCCTACCCTAACTCTATCCCTAGCCCTACCCCTACCCCTACCCCTACCCCTAACCCTAACCCTACCCCTAACCCTATCCCTACCCCTAACCCGACCGCTAACCCTAAAGCTAACCCTAACCCTAACCGTTAACCGAATCCTAACCCTACCACTAACACTAACCCTAAACTTAACCCTACCCCTAACCCTAACCCTAACACTAACCCTAGCCCTAGCACAAACCCTAACCCTAAACCTAACTCAAGACATAGCCCTAACTCTAACCCTAAACCTAACCCTATCCCTAGGCCTAGCCCTAACCCTAAACCTAACCCTATGCCTACGCCTACCCCTACCCCTACCCCTACCCCTAAGCCTAACCCTAACCCT
>NC_143509.1:13970481-14100481 GCF_031878675.1 Megascapheus bottae
TTTCAGACATTACGTCTAGTTGACTGAGCCACTCAATCAGAAATAAAACACAAAATTAGTTTGCCCATAGTTTTTCCAAAAATATGATACTATAGTTCTAATTAAATTTTTTATTAGTCAAACTTATGAACATACATTCAAAAAGTTTTACTACTAATGAACCACTAATTCATACAAAAAAACAAATGCTTCTATTGTATTTGACCTAGTCTGCAATTCATAAATTGTGAATAAAAATTATAAAATATCTGAAATAGGATAGGAAAGGGGGAATACAAGATGAGGGGATCAGGGGAGGGGAACTGGGACAAAAACTTGAGAAGGGGTATCAATGTATGTGAAATAATGCACCTTCTATCTGGCAAATATAATGTAACCCTTCTATTAATTATAATAAAAGGAATATAAAATAAAAATTATAAAATATACAATTTAAGTATATAGTTATGAATTAAAAATTATGATAATCTCCATTTATTAATTCATCTACTTATCCAAAGAGATAAATGTTAAAAATCAATTATTAATAAAATAATTCGTTAGGTACTGAATATTTAGGTACTAAATATTTAAGTTTATTAATCAATAATTGCTTTTAATTGCAACTATTAAAGATACCAACTAAAACTGCAAGTTTTAAAATAATTAAAAAACTTAGGAACCCATGTACATAAAAGATTTTGATGTCTTTTTAATATTTATTACACTAAAGTCTGACCATTTAATTGGTTAAATGTTATCAATGTTTCTGCATTTCAAAATCCTAAACATTTTGACAAATGTGCAAGATCATTAGTTGTACTGAAATTTCTTGGAGACACTATGAAATGTGTTCTCAATGGGATATTAATTAATTCAGAAATAAGTTTCTGTTGATTACCCTCGAGCTAGACATAAATGTTAATAGAAGATCACTGCTTAAGAGATGATGAGATGTTTTTAAATAAAATGGACTGGAAGACTGGTTTTTGTCTTTATTTTTTAATGCCTCAATTGCCTGGCAATCACAGGGTTCTTTATTTTTTTCTTTTCTTTTAATTGTATTTTATTGTCAAAATGATATATACAGGGGTTACAGTAACATTCATCAGGTAGTGGGTACATTATTTCTTGAACATTGATACCCATTCCCATGTGTTTACTTCATCTATTGCCAACATAGTTAAAAAGTAAAAGCAAGATTCTTAATTTACTCCATTGTATAAATTTCAGGAATACTGTAAAGAAGAACTACAGAATTACTCATACCATGGTGTTCAACTTTACTACAGATATCAGAAAAATGTTCTCATAGGAAATGTCACTTAAGCAAACCAGTAGTTGTCATATAGCAAAAGTGGAACAGGTAAAACCAGGAAGATAGGTTGGGGAGATAAAGCATGCCAGGTCTATGGGAAGCTCTGAGGCTGGAGAAGGCATAAAAACAGATGAGGCTGAAGGTAGGTGACTGTAAATGGAATGAACAGGTATGGGAAAGCCCTTGCTATATGAACTCTTAAATATGTGTGTATGTATTTGTAGGGTAATGTGCAGAGGGTTGCTGTTACATAAGTCAAGTATTGAATACATTTTTAACAGTGTCACCCCTTCCCTTGCTCTCTCCCAGTTTTTTCCCTCATCCTCACCTGGTCCCATCCTCTCAAAAACAGATTAACAAAACAAAAACAAACAGCAACAAATTATTTTTTTTGCCAGTCCTGGGCTTGAGCTCAGAGCCTGAGCCCTGTCCTTGGACTTTCTCAAGACTAAAGTTCTACCACTTGAGCCTCAGCACCACTTCTGGCTTTTTTCTATGTATGTGGCACTGAGGAATCGAACCCGCATCTTCATGCATGCTAGGCAAGCATTCTACCACTAGGCCAAACTCCTGGCCCAACAAATTTTTTAAAATACCCTCTTCTTTCTGCTTCCTGGAGTTGAATAGATATTATTTTATATGCACATAGCTATTGAATCTTTGTGATCCTCTGCCAAGATTATCCTCCTTTGGTCTCACTGTGTCAATGTCTGGAGACCTGTATAATTTATCATATCCCAGTGTATTTTTTATCTTGTAATATTGAGTGTGTTTACTTGCAGATTGATAGGCATATTTTAGTTACCACAAATAAGAGAAATCAAGCAGTCTGTTTCTTTGGGTTTGGCTTACTTCACTTAATATACAGAAATACAAATACAAAGAACGTTGAGATTCTACCTTACTGGAGTTAAAATGGCCATTATCAAAAAAGTAATAGTAACAAATACTGGTAGGATGTGGCCAAAAGGAACTCTACTACACTACTGGTAAGAATGTGAACTTGTTCAACCACTCTGGAAAGCAGTACAGAGGATCCTCAAAGTTGAAACATTAGAGCTTCCCTATGATCCAGCAATTCTACTTCTGGGCATTTATCCAATATAACACAAAATGCAATTCTACTCTTCCATCAGAGAGAATGATTTTGTACCATCGAAACTCATAAATCAAAACTGAAGCTCTGATCTTTGTCCTGGGTGGCAGAGGAATGTAGTACAAGTCTTCAAAGTGTGCTGGCAATGAGAAGGAAGGGTTTGGGCAGGAGTTGGTAACATGTTATGGCATCAAATATGGCTTTACTTTACCAAGATGTTTAATCCCATGTAATTACAGGGATATTTTCCTACTACACTAATTGCAGAGAGAGTTATTCTTAAATTTCAAAATCCTTTCATGTATGCAAGGATATGAACTACATTTACTGTCACAGAATTATTACACACAGATTACTTCTTTCTAATTTATCAATCATTTTATCATGACAACTTTTGTACAGTTTTAAGTTCTTCAGAATTTCATATCATTACTAATTATGATAAAAAGAAATCATGTATCATGTAACTTTAACCTATAGGTGAGTCTTGACCCCCAGAGGAATCTAGCTAAGTCCCTTCTCACCTAACTACAAGATTCTCTCCCCATTTCCCTGCCACAGAGCCTCCTAGATCAAGGTGATTTGCATGAGTCCTGCTCTTTCCTGAGATTTATGTATCAGTTCTGTGCATGCCCTTAAAATGCCTCAAAAAAGGTAAACCCTTCCACACACAGGAACAGAGGGCATCCATGCCTGAATCTAGTCACCTCCCACAGCTCCTGTCTTCTCATACAATGTCCTTCTTCCTGTAAACTTGAGTAACTCTTATAAACTACTGCCATGTCCATCTGTCCAATGCTGTGATCCCTATATTCATCCATCTCTAGAAACTTGAGGCAGAATCTATCCACCACAAAGGACATGAGCAGGCAGTCATTAAACTAACAATTGGAGAAAGAAAACAGCCTGGGAAAATATGTTTGAAAGTGATGAAGTGCTTTACAAATATAAATGAGACCTCTAAATTAAGCAAAGTTTCCCTATTTTTACTTTGAAAGTACCCTGCACTGCTTTATAGATAAGTGAGGCCAACACAATGAACTTGTTTCTTTCTAATGGTTGTTTCTCCCAAGATCATACAATTACTAAGCATTAAAGCTGGGATTTAAAATGTTTTGTTTGTCTGAACCCCAGATCTTTATTGCTTCTATTCTGCCATTTTGCTATCATGTACCCCTCCCCCACACTCCTTCAAGAACAAAGTGCAATAGATGATTACTATTTCTATTTAAAGGAATATAAACAATCAAGAAATGATTTTCTTAAAAATAATTTGTCATTGTTCTCCTACTATCCACCCAGAATCGTAGGAAAATAACCATATACAAAGCTTTTCGGCCTAGTTCCTCCATCACTGTCATCTTCTGACAGGTACAAATAGAAGATCTAACACATGAAAGGTCTAACACACACACACACACACACACACAATAACACAACACATGAAAGGTTTAACACACACACACACAAAATAACACAATACATGGCTACGATTGCTGCCTACTCCACACAGCCTTGTGAAATTGCTAATTCTCATATAAAGAAGAGGAGGTTTTTCTCTACTCAATCAACACAGAGTGCATGTGCACCAAAAAGAAAGTGTAGTCATAATATTTTAACTGGGAAACCACAGATTATGCTGTTACTGTTATAATGTTTAAATGTGTTCATGACACCGTTTATTTAGCACCCAACTTGGCCAATGTCTTGGGAAGATGTTTCAAAAAGCAAAGTCTAGTGTGGTAAGAAAGTACTGATAAGTGAACGTGATCATTACTCACGTGTGCCAGGGTCTGAAGTGTGGAGTGTTAGGCCAAGGGAGGATCCAGAATGCAGTGCTGGGACAATCCTGTGGCCAGCTTCAATCTGGAAAATAAAAGATGACCACGTTATCTTACACTAGCAAATTAAATGGAGACATTGCTCATAGTATCAGGAATCAAAAGCAAGCTTGTGCTTCTTCTACATAATCTTCAACGTGGAGAAAAGACTTTCGTGTTTATTGTGACATTTACATTCCACATATGCTTGTATAAAACTAAATGGCAATATAAAGTATTTAGTCATGATTAGTCAGAATTAACAACAATTCAAAACCCAAGTTAGCAAAGTAGAGAAGCTCTTTCTTCTCAAAAGTCAGCTATGCCTTCTATAACTGTACACACACACACACACACATACACACACACACACACTACAAGTGCATGAATTTTGCCTTTCTAAATTCATACTACTCAGGCAATTTTCCAAATAAGAAAAATTGTAGAAAGAGGAGGAAGCGCTGGATTTTATTTAAGTCACCAGCATCTACTGAGTGTCTAATGTCTACTTGGAACCTGGTGCACGTTGAACATGTATGTTAACTCAAATGTACACCATCTCTCAAATATGCCCCATGGTTAGCAAGAAGCAGAGATCTGCCTACCACGTTATTCTGACTGTTTTGATTCCGTACCGTTCACTGGTAAACATTTGTGTCTTTCCACATGCGAACTGGCTGCTTCATCACCAGATGGAAAGCTCATTGAAGAAAGAACTCCTTCCTATCTGCTCCATGCACAGCTGTACACCCTGCCCTCCACAGGGACCTTCTATATTGAATGTGTACTATAATATGAAGAGGTTTCCCATACAACTCTCAGCAGCAATGATTCATCAGATCTCAACAATTAAGCAAAAAGCTGTATTCTTTAGAGGTATAGTTTATTACCAGCACAAAGAGACTATTACTAGCAAACAAAAAAGCCTCCTATGTCAGAGTTCAGAGACCAAGCACGGTTTCTGTTATACTCTCCCAGTGGACTAGCACAGACCATAATTAATTTCCCCAGCCATGATGTATGACAACCAACATCAAACATTGTCAGCCAGAGAAGTTTACTTGAGCCCTCTTGTCCAGGAGTCTTGCCCCTGTTAATCAAATAGGAATAAAACTCCTATGAAACTGACATTATCAAGTCAATCTCTAGCCTCTTCTAAGGCCAAAGTGATAAGGCAATGATCCCATCAGCCTCAAGTGTGAGTCAATACCTCATTGCACAGAGTCAATACTTCAATGCTAAGAGAATGCAAGGTGAGGGATTTTTGCAAACAGTGTGCAACAACACCATAAAAAAGAGATGGAGCCTCGTTCTGAAAAGATGAGAAAATATCCCTGTGGACACTGGTAGATACCCAGATCTGGAACATAAATGGGGGTTAACAAAAGCTAGAGGTTTATAAATGGAGGCCAGAGGGTTAGAAGTTTGGCCTAGTTGTAGAGTGCTTGCCTAATATGAGCCAAGACCCGGATTTGATTCCTCAGTACAACATACACAGAAAAAAGCCACAAGTGGTGCTGTGACTCAAGTGGTAGAGCTCTACCTTGAGGAAGCCAAAGGACAGTGCTCAGGTCCTCAGTTAAACCCAGGACTGGCAAAGATAAATAAATAAATAAGGCCAGATGTATAAAGAGATAGGAAAAGAGAGGTGGCAAAGGCATGCAAAGTGAATAAACAACATATGAAGATCTGGAGACACAAATTTTTAAAATGTATGCATTTAAATTCATCTTTCAACTCTTAGGTGCATCCTTTTGTATTTTATATCAAGAAAAAAACCAAGTCCTTACTTTGGCCAATGCATTTTAAATTCCAATCTTAGTCTTATGCTGCTGTTTATCTAATCAAATATATTTATTGACAGTTACTATGTATTAAACATAGCACAGAATACTGTCAATATAACTATAAACCTCAATTCTCACTATTAATGGGTCATTTTATCTAAAACGAATTGGCGCTGTTTTACAAGTTGGGATTATAAAAGAAAGGAAAACTATAAATTGGAGTACTAGGTTAAGTCATTAAGATTATAATGATCTAAAAGGAGTTAGACAGGTAACAGACAGAGGATAGGAAGAAGACAATGGACAGCAGTACTGGAAAAGCTTCATTGCAGCTTATGAAAGGAACTAGTCGGGGAAACTTGAAGTGCTCCAGGAGTAGAAAGGAAATTAATACTCCTTGGCAGACAGCAAAAGAAATGGTAAGGGAGACATCTCATGGTAGAAGGCCTTCTGGAAGAAGGAAAGGAAGAATCCTTAGTTCTTAATGCAAAGTGAGGGTTACAGAGGGATTTCTAGAACTATTCAGTTTTTTTGTAAGAACAGCTGTAAGTTTAAGGATATCTGTGAGATAAATTTCTGTCCTGAACATGGTGTTTTCTCATCATCCAATACGGCACCACAGACACATGCATGTACATGAACGCTCTCTCCCTCCCTGTCTCTGTCTCTGTCTCTCTCTCTCTCCCCCTCCTTCCTGTCTCTGTCTCTGTCTCTCTCTTTCTCTCCCTCCCTCCTGTCTCTGTCTCTGTCTCTCTCTTGCTCTCTCTCTCTGTCTCTCTCCCTCCCTCCCTCCTGTCTCTGTCTCTGTCTCTCTCCCTCCCTCCTGGCTCTGTCTCTGTCTCTGTCTGTCTCTGTCCATCTCTGTCTCTGTCTGTCTCTGTCTCTGTCTCTGTCTCTCTTGCTCTCTCTCTCTGTCCGTCTCTGTCTCTGTCTGTCTGTCTCTGTGTCTCTCTGTCTGTCTCTGTCTCTGTCTCTCTTTCTCTGTCTCCCTGTCTCTCTGAGTGATTTTGTGCCTTTCCAAGAGCAGACTAGTGCTGTATGACTCCCACCAGCTATGTGACAAGAAGAGGTCCTGCATTTACTTAAGAAGAGGCAGAACCCAGGAGAGATATAATCAAGTCTCCATCACTGGTAACCTTGTAAGTCCAAGATTCAGACTTCCTAATGCTACATTTTCCAACACTTAGTTTTGAATCCATTAGTGTAAAATGTGATAATATTCTCCCCCTCTCCCTCTCTCTCTCTCTCTCTCTCTCTCTCTCTCTCTCTCTCTCTCTCTCTCTCTGTCTCTCTCTGTCTCTCTCTGTCTCTCTCTCTCTCTGTCTCTCTCTCTCTCTGTCTCTCTCTCTCTCTCGCACCAGATAGATAGATAAATAGATACATAAATACATATGGTATGTATATATACAGTGAATTTATTTTAAAACACAAAGAAGATAAGGGTTGAGGTGCTTGCACTCAAAATGCAAAGCCTTTCAAAATGACATAGTAATGAATTAAATTCTGTATGTTCTCTCAGAAGGAGAAGCAAGAAGTGTCCCTACCAAAGGGAAAAGTTTAAAAAGCATAGAGAAAACATTATCATCAGTTCCTCTCCTTTGGCTTTGTAGTTGAGTAGGATGAGAACCCCTGAACATTCCTGTTTTGCACCATGCTACAATTACTCCCCTGGTTAAACAGTGATTTTAAAAAATAAAAGAGAGAGAGGACAGAAGATGGCGCCGAGACAATAGGGACGCTGCCTAGCTCTCTCTCACAAAAAGAGAGAACCAGGGAGTCCCACGAGCCAATTATCTTAAGAAATCCAAACCAAGAAACTTAAAAAGCAAAAGAGAAGGACCCAAAGTGGAAAAGAAATCCAGATAAAGCTCACATCCAACTTTCTCAAAGAATTCGGAACGCGAGGACCCCTCCCCTCAACTCTCTCCACCAGCTCCAAGCTGCGAAAAGTGGCGGCTGGCAGAGGGCAGCCCGACCCCTGCAGAAACCAGCATAGAACTGGCCAGGGAGCGAGCAGAGGAAGCAACGGAAACCCGATGCAGAACCAGAACAGCAAGCAGCGGAACCCAGACACGGAACACAGGCGGTGGTGGAGACCCAAGGGGAGTAGAAGACTCCCAATCACTGTGGAACAAACACAGACGGAACGCATAGGCGTGAGTAATACAGCGAGTCCCTAAACCCATCGGGAAAGCAGAGCAGGTGCCAAGCAATAGAACTTAACTCAGATCCCTTCACCCCACCCGAGAAAGACTGGCAGGAGTAGGGGGGCAAGGAATTAAGAATCCTGTCCCTTCCCTCAACAGCCCCCTCCCTCAGGCCATTGACTGGAGATTGACAGGCAGGCTACCTAAGACCCAGCACCCCACCAAGGGAGGCGGAGATGTCCCAACTCCCACCCACCCAACGGGCTTAACTCCCAGCCCTCTGACTGGAGACTGACAAGCAGGCAGACCCTAAGACTCCTCTCCCAGGCCACTGGATCTGGAGAGTGGAGGGCACGGGGACCCGGCCTTACAACAGTGGGTAGGGTGTGCAGGAAAATAGGAGCCAGCATCTCTCCCCCCTCAATTCTTGAGCGGGGCATCCTCCAGGAACTTTTTGATGAAAACTTTGAAACCCTAAAAAAGGACATTAAAGCAGAACTAAGGAAATGGAAAAACCTCCCATGCTCCTGGATTGGAAGAATCAAAATTGTGAAAATGACAATATTTCTAAGGGCTATCTACAAATTCAGTGCAATACCCATCAATATCCCAATGGCATTCTTTAAAGAAATAGAAGAAGCAATTCAAAATTTCATATGGAATAATAAAAGACCCCGTATAGCAAAAACACTTCTTAGCAGAAAGAACAGCGCCGGAGGAATTTCAATTCCAAACTTTAGACTCAATTACAGAGCTATAATTCTCAAAACAGCTTGGTACTGGCACAAGAACAGGCCTGAAGAACAATGGAATAGAACTGAGGACCCAGATATTAAACCACAGACCTATGGCCACCTAATCTATGACAAGGGAGCCAAAAAAATAGAATGGAAGAAAGAAAGCCTCTTCAACAAGTTGTGCTGGCAGAACTGGTTAAGCACCTGCAGAAAACTAAAGCTGGATCCTTCTTTGTCACCTTGCACTAGATTTAACTCCAAATGCATCAAAGACCTGGAGGTAAAAGCTGACACACTGAAAACTCTACAGGAAGGAATAGGAGATACACTAGGCCTCCTTGGCACAGGTTGAAACTTTCTTATTAAGGACTAAGAATCACAACAAATCAGAGAAAGGCTGGATAAGTGGGACTGCATTAAACCGCGGAGATTTTGTATGGCAAAGGACATATGTAGTAAATTAAATAGGAAGCCTACAGAGTGGGAGAAGATCTTCATCAACCAAACAACGGACAATGGCCTCATATCTAAAATATGTCAACAACTCAAAAAATGGAATCACTCCAAAACTAATTTCCAAAGTAACAACCATCCCATTAAAAAATGGGCCAAAAACTTAAAGAGAGTCTTCTCTGAAGAAGAAACAACAATGGCTTATAGACACATGAAAAAATGCTCAACATCTCTGGTCATAAAAGAAATGCAAATCAAAACAACTCTAAGATTCCACTCACTCCAGTTAGAATGGCCAGGATCAGGAAAACGAATGCCAACAGATGCTGGAGGGGATGTGGCCAGGAAGGATCACTACTAAACTGTTGGTGGGAGTGCAAACTCGTTCAACCACTATGGAAAGCAGTGTGGCAGTGACTTAAAAGGCTAAACATAGAACTCCCCTATGACCCAGCAATTCCACTACTTGGCATTTACCCAATCATCCAGAAACAAGGGCATACTAAATCCACTAGCACAACCATGTTCATTGCAGCACTATTCACCATAGCAAAGGTATGGAACCAACCTAGATGTCCCTCAGTGGATGAGTGGATCAACAAGTTGTGGTATTTGTACACAATGGAATTCTATGCTGCTGTCAGAAAGAATGCCATCGCCCCATTTGTTAGGAAATGGAAAGACTTAGAAAAAATCATATTTAGTGAAGTAAGCCAGACTCAAAGGAACTTCGGCTCAATGGTTTCCCTCATTTGTCATAATCAGTAGAAACCTTGGGCTCTACCAGCAGAGAGCTGCAATAGAGCAGAATCCTGATACATAAGGCCATATAGTATGAAGCTAATTGAAAGGACCTCGAGGATATTGAAACAAAAGCCATATAAGGAACGATTGTTGTCCTTAATGCACTATGTTGTCTCTCATCTCCTTTGCTGTCCCTTGGTTATGTCATATTGTTATAGTATCTCACTTTGTTATCTGATATATTGAATGTATTTGTACTTGGTTATTTGAAATTTGATAGGAAAGGGGGGAAAACCAAGATGGGTGGGGGGGGCGGGGGTAGGGTAATGGGTACCAAGACATGTGAAAGGGTATCAATGTATGTGAATTAATGCACCTTCTATATGGCAAATATCATGTAACACTTTTACTAATTACAATAAAAAATTTAAAAAAAGAAATAAGAGGAAGGAAAAGGACAAAGTAGAGGTAAGTCTATCTAGAGTTCAAGGGGTTTCAACCCATAAAACTCCTCAAATCAATTTGGGCATTTTTCAGAAAGAGAAATTAGTCTTGTTCTTAATGGTCCTTACCATTAGCAATCTGCGATGGGAGATTAAAACTGTAATAATTTGAATATTTATTTGTCACTGGTTGGAAGTTACCCCATTTAAGAATAAAGAATCAGTAGTTTATCTAGGGAACCACAATATCTAGATAGCATTACCCAAGAATACGAAGAAGCGAGTCAGACATGCATGATATCCAGTACTTCAGAGAAAAATGCCATAAGCACAAAACATATATTTCTACTATTTTCTTTCATCACTCATTCCTCCTCGTAATATTCTCACTCATCTTTTCAAGAAAAAAAAACTAACTGAAAGTTCAACATACTCTTTGTAGATCAGTTTCTAAACAATCTAATACCAACAGTGTTTCTTGGATAAATAATGATGTCTGAAATGGTATTTGACAATACTGACATGCATACTACCTAGTAAGCCTCACATCTGATTATTGATACCCAACATAAAATTGATAATTATTTCAGCAAAGTCATAGCCTTAACATAAGATATAAAATGAAAAATTCCAAATGGCAAAATCTAGTAATTGAACTGCTTTCAGGTAAAAGGATTTCAGGGATGCTTGATTGTTGTTCTTAATGTACTATGTGACATTATTTCTTTTCTTTTTCCCCTTTATGATTTATCTTAAAGACTAGATAAAATTATGTGCTTGCTTTGTATTTGTTTAATGCAATTACAGGTGAAATTTCAAATTATGTTGATAAACACACATAAATTTTTTTTCCTTAAACTATTTTAATGTGTTGTCTACCTAAATCTCTCTTCACTACTGTAATTACACAGTTTTCAAATGACTGACAAGGTTTAACAATGAAGTACTTGTTTAGAGAGACACGGAGATGAAGCCTAGTTTTTTTCCCTCAAAACTAAAGAAAGACAGATAATGACAGTGACTTTCAGAGGATGAAACTCTTATTTTTCCCTACATATTTCATAATTTCAAAGGGTCAGTACACTGAGAAGAATATACTTTTCAAAACAATCCTCCAGAAAGGTCACTCCCACAGTGACAGTTACTGGCAAATTTTACAACTACCATCACCAATTAGAGTGTCTTCCCCCTGGGAGTCTGCCCCTGTTTTATTCTAGATGTGCAATTTGGCCTCTATCTGTCACAGACCTCCTCTTGGTAGGGCACAATAAGGAAACCAACACTGTTGCTTAATTTTTTTGAGCCATAGGAAATTTCAATCCACAGCCATCTCATCCATTGGTGTTAATTACTCTTCCCTCTTCCCGGAGCCCAAATTGGGAAGACAATGCCCACAGGTCACTGAAGTGCAAGACCAGGTCAACAGGAGTTTGCAAATGGCACATTCAGCAAACCCATCAATGCAAGAGTGTGCACACAAATTATTACAGCAAAGTAGGCCCGGTTCATGGCAAAAAATAACTTAAGAGAAAAGAAAAAGAATAAGGGCCTCCCTTTCTTTGCTTTTTTCATGTATTTCTATTGTAATTAATAGAGGGGTTATATTATATTCACCAGATAGAGGGTGCATTACTTCAGAAACATTGACACCCTTTCTCATGTCTTGGTACCCAATTCCCTTCTGCCACCCCCGCCCCTCATCTTGTTTCCCCCCCTTTCCTATCTGATTTCAAACAACCAAATAAACATATATACAATATATCAGATAACAACGTGAAATACTGTAACAATATGAGATATCCAAGAGACAGCAAGAGAGATGAGACATAACATAGTACATAAGGGACAACAATCACTCATTATATGGCTTTTGTTTCTATATCCTGGAGGTCCTTTCATTTAATATCATATTCTATGGGCTTATGTATCTAGGTTTTATTCCATTGTAAATCTCTGCTAGGACAGCTCAGTGTTTTTACTGATTATGAAACCATTGAGCCTATGTTCCTTTGTGTCTGGCTTACTTCACTTAATATGATTTTTTCTAAGTCTTTCCATATCCTTACAAATGGGGCGATGCCATTCTTTCTGACAGCAGCATAGAATTCCATTGTGTATAAATACCACAACTTCTTGATCCACTCATCAACTGAGGGACATCTAGGTTGGTTCCATATCTTTGCTATGGTGAATAGTGCTGCAATGAATATTGTTGTCCTAGTGGATTTAGTATGCCCTTGTTTCTGGATGGTTGGGTAAATGCCAAGTAGTGGAATTGCTGGGTTATAGGGGAGCTCTACGTTTAGTGTTTTCAGGAACTGCCATACTGCTTTCCATGGTGGTTGAATGAGTTTGCACTCCCACCAACAGTGTAGTAGTGATCCCTCCTGGACACATCCCATTCAGCATCTGTTGTTAGTAGATTTCTTGATCATGGCCATTCTAACTGGAGTGAGGTGGAATCTTAGATTCCCTTTGGATCCTCTTTATGCTTGCTTCTTGCCTTATTACTCTGGGTAGGAATTCTAATACTATGTTTTTAGCGAAGTGGAGAGAGTGGGCATCCTTGTCTCGTTCCTGATTTTAGAGGGAATAAGGGCTTCTCTTTCTCAGAAGATTGTTAAAATTCCACTACATTTTTAAGATGAGGAAAAGGGAAAGATGAGGAAAAGCAGAAATGATCTCTGTCTCTTCAGCTATAAGTACTCTCTTCCTTTCCCTAAACGTTCCTACTTGTAGATCAATCTTTACTCTCCCAGAAATAAACAAGTATTTCTCTGTTACAAGAAAAGGAGCACTGTGATATAAAGGATCAGGGATACTAGCAAGGCATTGAGTCAGAGCAACAACCTGGAAGGAAGACAAGCTTCAGAGGACTTCCCCTAGCCAAGAGCAGCACCCCATTCTCCAGCAAGTAGCTCCCCTGGAGAGGGACATCCAAGGCCTCATTGCTTTCCAAGGCAGATACAAATCAAGATTCCTACTACAAATTCTCCCATTTTTCAATTGGTAGCTTAAATATTATAAAGATGCAATAAATAAACCAACTTAAATGCTGCTGGAGAACAAGCAAATAAGTATATTCAAAAGTTACTTGTGTCTACTTCAGTTTAGTCTTCATAATTCTCCACCTTGATTTTTTTTAATCAGGACAAAAAGCAGCTATTTTAGAGACATTACAAGGATTACAGGAATAAAGTACTTTCGATTATACGTTGTACAATATACATTGTAAATGACTACTAGATATCTGCTTATACACAGTTAAGTAGGAATTTAATTTTAGCTTACCCCAAGGCCTACCCTTTACCAATTCAACATTATCATTCCTTCAACAAAGCCCTATTTTAGAGTTTTTATCATAAGTCCCTGGTTGATCCAAGGGTTAACTGGCATATTTGGAAAGCTAAACATTGGTTAAGTGTTACTTTTCACCTATAAAAGAACATCTAATTCAAAGTGAAATGTATTAGCTCATGTATCTAAAACACTTGACCATGGCACCAAAAGTTCTGTGTGTGTTTATTTTTATGTGTGAAGTTGGTTTTCTGTTGATATTATTTGGGATTTTTGTTGTTGTTTTGTCAGTTGTGGGACGTGAACTCAGGGCTTGGGGGCTGTCCTTGAGTCTCTTTGTGCTCAAGGCTAAAGCTCTACCACTTGAGCCACAGCATCATTTCCAGTTTTGGAGTGCTTAACTGGTGGTAAAAATCTCATGGGGACTTTTCTGCATGGGCTGGTTTTGACCCACAATCCTCAGATCTCAGCCTCTTTTGTAGCAAGGATTACAAGAGTGAGCCACCCATGCCCAGATTTGTGTGTGAGTTTTCCCTACTTCCCTCCATCTTCCAAGATATTTATATATCTATTAAGCTTTCCTCATTCACATTTAGTGGGGAAAAAGTCACCTTTTCTCCAGAATTTCGAGCAAAGTGCATCTTACTCAGATTGTACCAATTTAGATGACATAGAAACAGGGTGGCTGGCCTGAATAATCTCTTGCATACAGTTTCAGATAATACATAAATATCTATAGAAAGTGTGGTAAATCAAAATGGAACTCACTCTTCAGTAAAATCAAAGGGTTCAGATGACTACCCTTACTGGGTGCTGGAAACACGTCTACAATCTTAGCTATTCAGGAAGCTACTCGGGGAGCTAAGACCTACAGCATTGTAGTTTGAGGCCAGCTTAGGTAAAAAGTCCATGAGACTATCTCTTCAAAATAACAAAAATCAGGACTGAAGGATGGAGTGTTCTGCCTACAAAGCAAGCCAAATGAGGACAAGACTGTTGTAGGGAAAAGTTAAGAGTGTTAACCTTAGCTGCTAAGTATAAATTAATTTTCCACCTTTATTTTTAAAGGTAGTAATCTAAGAACAAAAGTTATGTCAACTTTAATGCAGCACAACAAAAAATATAAAACAAATAAAAACGGAACTATGAATTTATGGATAGGGTTGGGAGGGGAAAATGAAAGAGGGCAAAGGAAGGGATGATACTAATCAAGAAGCAAGCACTGTACTCATAAACTGACTTACAAAATTGTAAGCCTTTTATACAACTACTTAATAAGAAAAATAAAAAATACAAGAAATGAACAAGAAAAGAAACATAACACAGTGTTATCATAACAGTCAGTAGAAGAACTGCTGCCCTCTGGCAATACAAAATCCATTACCACCAAATAAATATTTGAAAGTATTACAGGACCACTACCAAACTATTTTTATAAACTATGATTTTAAATCTCAATACTCTTATGCTTATTTGTGTTTTTGATTAGCCACTTATGAATTCTAATGATAAAAGATCATAGAGAATGTTGACATCCACAAAATAAAATTAACATTAAATATTAGAGAACTTCTTTGAATAATGAATTGTTTGAATAACAAGGTTTGCTTTAATTAGCATTTTGTGGTGTGTATTTATTTATATCTGGACAAGGGAATAAATTACAATGCAAATTATTGAATCACTTCTCTGTAAAGTTTAGAGAAAGGGTAAACAAGCACCTTAAATAACTAGATAAAAAATGATAACTAGCTTTCATATAATGACCGTATCCTACATTGAAAGTACATATAGAATTATAAAATTATATACACCTGTGCCAAAAACAAAAAAAGACAACATAACCCAGTGCTCCAAAAAAATCCTTGCATATAGAACTTTAGGTACTGATAGCCTCTTTTACATAGAAATTAAACAGCAACAGTCTATAAAGTCTATAAAGTCCTTTAAAAAGTGTATTCAATGACCTCTGTCTCCCTGAACTGGTCATCTTCACTCTGTCATTACTTTTACCATCTCCTCCATTCTTACAGCTTCTATTCCAATATCCATGCTCGGAATGACTCAGAATTCCTCAACAAGCCTCCACCTCAGACCTCTTCATTTGCTAGTTTCTCCTGCTTGGATTGGAATTTTCTTCATGCCCTTCTCTCCTACTTCCTTCTGTTCTTTACCTAAATATTACATCCATGGTAAGTCCTTCTCTGACTACCCACGTGAAACAAGTAAAATAACTTCCCCAATACCATTTCTTACATTTTACCAGAACATTAAT
Source organism: Megascapheus bottae (assembly GCF_031878675.1). NCBI lineage: Eukaryota > Metazoa > Chordata > Mammalia > Rodentia > Geomyidae > Megascapheus > Megascapheus bottae. Next base: position 13,986,578 of record NC_143509.1, read on the forward strand.
CACCATAAAACATTCTTGCTATTCACTAGCTTGTTTAATTTGTTTATAGCCCTACTTCAAACAAAAATGAGATTGATAATGGTAACAATACGTTGTCATTCCCAGTAACTAATACCACATCTTATACACAGTTTCTCATGAAGTGAATTAGAAATGAACAATTTTAAGATTTTGCTAGATTAACATCCCTAAAGAGTTATGCAATTTTTATTCTCCCATAGTATATAAAAATAATCATAACTATTTCTCTACCTTTTCACCAATACTGGACATTATCAACATATTCACAAACCACAAATTTTCAAAACAAAAAAGATTTTGTCAATTCAACAGTCAAACCCTAATTTATAACCTGTGTGTATATAGATATTACATATCGGCCTATATACACACACATATACATATATTTAATTTATTGGGATATATTCCTAAGGGACACATGATGCAGAATACAAACAGCAATAAAGTAGAGAATTAAAGTCATAGAGTTAGTGCTTTCCATAATTCATGCCTGTGCTTTTGGTCTAGTGATTAAAATGCAAATCGAAGACATCTTCCAGGGGACCTGACTAGGCAGCAATCCCTCAGGTTCACAAGAGTATCTTTCAGACAGCACCATCCTTTGGTGAAATAAGCGGCTTTTTGGCAGGTCTGTAAGAGTATGAGGAAAATGAGAGGATCACTCATTATAACTGCCCTCCTGGAGTCCTTTCAAGAATATGCCTCCCTACAGACAAAGGGAATTCAAGGGCTAAGAGGCACTCCACTAAAATTTACAGGAGGCTTTGGCATAGATCCACATGAAAGATAAATACAGAAGTGCAAAGGATAAAAGATGTGTCAGGTTGGCAATATCCTTCATGTGCTGTGGAAAGCAGTGGTTCTGAAGATGCAAATCCAGCCTGTTGAACAGTCCTTGGCAATGACATTTTAAAAGAACATCAGGAAACTAGACGACCTATAGGGAAAATGGCTTAGAATCCAAAATTAGAGAAGCTGAGCACTAAAGCAAAACATGTACTGCCTTCTAAACCTTATTGTTCAAAGATCACTGCCATTTGTGGTGTAGAAATTGCAAAGTTGAATCACTTCCAATAATTTCTGTGTTAACAAATGATGTATAACCAAAATTTATGGTATCACAATATTCTGCTCTCCTTTCTAAGGGATTCTTTCTCTCACATTTAACAGGATTTTACAAAGTAAAATAGATACTTTTCGGTAGTGCAAGCTAAAGATTCCTGTAATTATCAAGTCTCCTGAAATCAGCCATATTTTCCAATGTAGAAGAGAGAACTTGAATTGGAAGTACAGCCAATAAAAATATGAACTACTGGCAGACTACAGAAGAGTTGGATCATTTCAGAGATGCTGCCAGCAGATGGCAAATGCCATAGGAGATAATGACAAAGTAATTACTTCTCAACCAGGAGCCAAGCAATGGATGTATGCTGGGAAATCATCACTGCTTTCAGTGCAAAGAAAGAGAACACACACTCTCTCTCTCCCTCTCTCTCTCTCTCTCTCTCTCTCTCTCTCTCTCTCTCTCTCTCTCTCTCTCTCTCTCTCTCTCTCTCTTTCTCTCTCTCTCTCTACTGGAAAAACCAGCCATGAAATCTTTAGAAATAAGGGGTGATCATGACGATGAAAATATTCTATTGAAAGTAATAAAAATAGGAAAAGTATTGCAGATATGACTAGAATAAATTTATCAGTAAGTCAGTATTAATAATGCCTAGCTTTAATAGCATTCAACACATAAAAATGGCATAAACTTGATTTTATTATAAATCTCATTGTACAGAAGAAGAGATTGGAAGATTATGAAATTAAGTTCTCTTCCCAAGGTCACACAATTTTAAGAGATAGAACCAAGAGCTGTAGACATTCTAATCACAGTCCTCACTCTTAAGCAGTACACTAAGATTTGGGCCAAATGTTGCATGTAAACATCTGACAAGCAACTTAAATGTGTGTTTCAAGACAATCCAACTACCCAGTACTCATGTTGTGATAATAATGTTACTCTGTATACAGAAGCTCAAAGACCCATGGATCCAAAACTTTAATTCATATCTTCTCTGCCAAAAGCATCATACTAACTTCTGAAAAAGAAGAGTTTAATTGCAGCACAGGAAGTGTTCACAGTGCAGTAGGGCATAAAATATGCAAGCAAATAATCATAAGGCCAAGTAGAAGGGGTCATGACAGCAGACACATTCACAGGGTCTAAGGTGGAGATTTATCACACAATTCAATCACATGATTTATTACATAAATTCTTTCATAGGCAAGGATTAAAAGATGAGTAACAAAGACTCTTGGAAGGATTAAACATAATGGCTAAAGACATTCAACTGAAAAACAAATATGGAAGGTAGACTATAACAAGTCCATCTAACTGTACTTAAAATCGTATTTAATGCTACTTTGTATTCAAAATGTCAAATTTTTCAATTAAATGAGTGTGACATTCTGTTCAAAATACAGCAAAATTTACCATGATGTATCAGCAGTGTATTGTGTGTACCGAATTGTTGATTAATGTCAGGGTTTCATGAGCCAAAATTTTCAACAAATCCAATAGGAATAAAAGCTTTCAGATAACATCATTTGAAAATCTCTCCAACTCAGTTCATAATATTAAAAATCACAAACTCTTAGGTATTAATCTTTTCTTAAGCAACACCATCATTGAGAGGTAAAATGCATGCTTATGTATGTTTTCAAATGACTTGCCTGCTCATTTAAGATATCGTGACTAATATATTTTCCTACATGATACTATATTTAAGAATATTTCCACCTTTAATTTTAGTCATTTTGATGCTCAAATTCTCCAAAGTATGTATGTATTGTTAATATATAGTCAAAAGTGATGCTCTTTATAATAAAATTCCCACTTATTTGTTAAACATGTCATTTGAAATATGATGTAAAAATCAATGTTAATAAATTCTTTTAAAAAATAAAATTGTATTTAATAATTTGATTGAGAAGTGTGAGGACAACATGTGTAAAACTAAGTAACTTTAAAAATGAGTGAAGACTGTTAATACATGCAACAATAACTTGCCAGTACACTATATTGTTGACATGGTTGTTTCCCATTGGTTATCAGTTAACAATTCATGAACCATTTTACACAATATATTAAACAATAAAATTATGTATGGTAGATGGTAGAGGCTGTGTGCTTTGCCAGGAGGCAAAATTAGAGTGATTCATGTGGTTCATTAATTGTGACAAATGTACCATACAAAAGTAAAATATTAATAATACAGGAAAGCAGCTGTAGACTACTTGAGAACTCTCTGTACTGTCTTCACAACTTTCACAAAAATCTAAAACTACATGGACTTTAAAAGTTTATTACAAGTAAATATATATCACATGGAGTTAAAATAACTCAAAGCCTGTAGGAAAGAAATGGTCAGAAACAGCAATATGAACTTCCATACATCTTAAAAAAACACATGGAAATGTGTCCATACATGCAAAAGATACTATTTTTCACTTTGTTCTCTCAGCTACAAAGAGCAACACACAAAACGTAATAAACATGCCTAATTTCCAGATCTGGCTTTATAACACCATTCTCCAATACAAGGAGACAATAATCCTCAGGGAATGCCTGTTTCTAACATTGTGACCATAAATAGTTTGTACTAAAAATAAAAACTGAATTTTAAAAGCAAAAATGTATTGGTAATCATGTGGCAGAGTTGTAGCACAGAGCTCATAGAGCTCTAGAGGCAACTAGGTAGTAATAGATTTGTGTTAGGTTATCACCACAAGTATAAAACTAATGTCCATCAATTCATTCTCATCTAAAGGGCAGGTTGAACAGAAGGAAAGAACAGAGAATCTCTCCTTCATAGAGATTTCCAAATAACTTATGAAGGTACTCCAAACTCAATGAGGTTCAGAAACAACTCCCTACATGTGCATATACATTTTGCATAATGATTTCCTTCTAAAGAAATACATAATACCAACAGTGATAACATATCAACAGTATGTCCCTTTAACATGGCATGATAACAACAGTGTCTTACTTCTATGTTCTCAGAATGCTAGATATTCCTTCTGATCATCAGAGAAGAATTATGACAGTGGAACATACTATCTAATTCACAAAGCATGCTCCTTAAAACCAGGAAGGGTAATCAAAACTGAAACAGAAGTCTTAAGAGTCTATACAGAGAGGAGGAGTCAATGTCAGTTGCAGGCTTGAACTCAGGGCCTGAGCAATGTCCCTAAGCTCTTTTGCTCAAGGCTAGTGCTTTACCACTTTGAGCCACAGAGCCACTCTGGTCTTCTTGTGGTTGATTGGAGATAAGAGTTTCAGAGACTGTCCTGCCTGGACTAGCTTTGAACCATGATCCTCTCTGATCTCAGCCTCTACAGTAGCTAGGATTACATTCGAGAGTCACTAGCCTACAGCATCAAGTGCAATCCTCAGTACAACTCTGAAACAGAAGAGAATTAGGGGGAAAAATGGAAATGGAATAAAATATATGGGCTTTTGTTAAAAATAATATATCAGTGTCTGTCTATTTCATATAATAAATGTATCATAGTGATATAAGATATTTATTAAGAAGGAAAACTAGGTGCAGTGTATATGAGAATCTTCCCTAGAGTCTTTGCAACTTGTGAATGAGTCTAAAGCTACTCTGTCTTGAAAAGCTTGTTAGAAGTAAATATCTATCACAAAGAGCTAAAAGTGAGATCAGGAAGATGGCGCCGAGACAATAGGGATGCTGCCTAGCTTTCTCTGACAAAAAGAGAGAACCAGGGAGTCCCACGAGCCAACTATCAAAAGAAATCCACAACAACAAACTCAAAAAGCAACGGAGAAGGACTCAAACCGGAAAAGAAATCCAGATAATGCTCACATCCAACTTTCTCAAAGAATTCGGAACGCGAGGACCCCTCCCCCACCTCTAGCCCAAAGCCGCGGAAAGCCGCGCCCGACCAAGCCGCAAAAAGCGACTTGAGCTGGCACCGGCTCCACGCGGTGAAAGCGGGGGCGGGCACCGGTTCTAATCCACGAAAAGCGGCGGCAGTGGAGGGCACCAGGCTGGGAGCCCAACGGCTGCAGAAACCAGCACAGAACCGGGCCAGTGAATGGCGGAAGCAGCGGAACCGAGACGCGGAACCAGAACATCAAGCAGCGAAACCCAGAAGCAGAACACAGGCAGCGGCGGAGACCAGAGGGGAGTGAAAGACTCCCCACCACCGTGGAGCACCCGCAGACGGACGCAGAGGCGTGTGTAATACAGCGCATCCCCAAACACATCGGGAAAGCAGAGCGGGTTCCAGGCAATAGAACTTAACTCAGACCCCAACACCCCGCCCCGAGAAAGACTGGTGGGAGCAGGGGAGCAAGGAATTTAGAATCCTGTCCCTCCCCTCAACAGTCCCCTCCCTCAGGCCATTGACTGGAGATTGACAGGCGGGCTACCCATAAGACCCAGCACCCCACCAAGGGAGGCGGGGATGCCCCAACTCCCACCTGCCCAACAGGCTCAACCCCCAGCCCTTTGACTGGAGACTGACAAGCGGGCAGACCCTAAGACTCAGCACCCCACCAGGGCAGGCGGAGCTGTCCCAGCTCCCACCCACCAACCAGGCTCCTCACCCAGGCCACTGGATCTGGAGAGTGGAGGACTTTGGGACCCTGCCTTACAAAAGTGGGTAGGGGATGCGGGTAAATAGGAGCCAGCATCTGCCCCCACTCAATTCTCGAGCAGGGCATCCTCCAGCTGGGAATCCTGAGCAAGACACCACCGAGGGCCACCCCCACAGTCACAGACTCTGACAAAGCAGTGGAAACACAGCAGGGATCTGAAGGGCCTACCAGCAGCCAAGCTCCCCTTCTGAGAACCAAAAAGACGCGTCTCCGCCCTTGGAGCCCACGTCCCCAGCTGGGCCCCGCCCCTGGGAACAGAGGGGCCTCCTCCTGGTCCTGCTGAGAACTCCTGAAACTCTCAATCCCCAGACCCTTGGCTTGGGGCCGCCCCTGGAAGCAGCACAGGAAAACTTCCGCAAACCCGCGCTCAGACGGAAGCTCACAGATCCATCCCATGGTCCACTGTGAGGCCACTGGCTGGGCTAAGAGCTAGTCGCGCAGCAACACATAAGTTTTATTCTAACACTCTCCAAACTTTGTACTCAAATACTCTACCTACTTACCCCCTGACCTCTCTAATTCTATTTTTCTATCTCTGGACCTCTGCTCCTCTTTCAATCCTTACACTGCATGGATCTACACTTGATGGCTGTTGAGCATCATTGAATATCTAGGTGTTTAATCATTCTCTAGGCTCAGAGGGACTTAAAGACAATAGAGATTGGATTGAGAGGCTTATTGTTTTGGATATAAATTACTTATCAGTGAATAATTAGACTAGTCGGTAACTGCACAAAAAGAAAGAGTGATAACACCAATCAAAACTTGTGAACATATAGAGTCTGCCAGCTACAGAGGTCTAGGTTGGTTATATCTGAAAATCAATAATCGTGTTTAGTATTAATCTAGCTCCCATTTTCAAATGGGCAGAACAAGAAACTCAAGAAAAATGTCAAATCAAGAAACAACACCTCCCACCTCCCCGACCCAATGTAAACAGCCAATGGAACAGTCATTGGCAAACCTAGAGGAGAGTCTTCCAAGTGCTGTACAAATGCAATTAGTAAACATCATTAATGAAAAATGTGAAAATATAAAGAAAGAGATAAGGGAGGAAGCCATAGCTGAACAAGAAGAAACCATAAACAAGGTTATAAATAAAAAAGAAGAAGCCATAAAGAAGGCCATAATAAAGGCTGTTCAAAGAAAGATGGATGAATTCATAGAATCCACAAATAAAAAGGTGACTGAACTCCAGCAAATGTTCAAAGAAAATAAAGCTACTGAGCTAACCACTCAAATGGAAATCAAGGAGCTAAAGAAATCCATACATGATCTAAAACAAGAGATGCAAGGCATCAAAAATGAGCAATTAGTAGCAAGGGAGATGAAACATAAAGTAGATAGCTTTGATAGCAGGTTAGACAATGCAGAGGAGAGAATTTCCGGGGCTGAAGATAATTTAGTTATTATAGAGAAAGAACAGAAAATGAGTCAATCCAAATCTAGGAAAAATGAGAGAGCGCTTCAGGAGGTCCAAGATACAATTAGGAAGCCTAATTTAAGGCTAATTGGTATTGAGGAGGGTCTGGAGAAAGAGGTCAATGGTATTGGAAATATACTTCAGGGAATCATCTCAGAGAATTTCCCAAATATCCAGAAGGGCAGACCCATTCAGATACAAGAAGCTTTTAGAACCCCAAACAGACCTGACCAGAAAAGAACATCTCACCGCCACATCGTAATCCGAACTGGATCAGTAGAAACCAAAAAAAGGATCCTAAAGGCAGCCAGGGAAAAGGGTTCAGTAACCTATAAAGGAAAACCAATCAGAATAACCCCAGATTACTCAGCAGAGACCATGCAAGCAAGAAGTGACTGGAAGCATATATGTCATGCCCTTAAGTCAAATAACTACCAACCAAGAATACTGTACCCAGCTAAGCTCTCATTCATAATTGAGGGAACAATAAAAACATTCCATTCCAGGGAAAAGCTGCAACAATATGTCGCAACACAACCAACACTACAGAGAATTCTGAAAGATGTTCTATACATAGAAAACCAAAATAATTGCAATATAGGGAAAGAAATGGCACCTAAACAGCATACCACATAAGGACCACAAGAACTGTCAAGACACAGGCCCAAATAAAAGCTTTTAAAAATGGTAGGACCTAATAAATATCTCTCAATCCTAACTCTCAATATCAATGGACTCAACTCTCCAATTAAACGGCATAGGCTGTCTAGTTGGTTCAAAAAGCAAGAGCCATCGTTCTGCTGTCTTCAAGAGACACATCTTACCCAAAAAAACAAGCATCTTTTTAAAGTGAGAGGTTGGAATAAACTCTATCAAGCTAACGGCCCCCATAAACAGGCTGGAGTTGCCATCCTCATATCCGATAAAATAGACTTCAAACCAAAATTAGTAAGAAAAGACAAAGAAGGTTACTACATACTACTAAAGGGATCTTTCCTCCAGGAAGACATAACGATCCTAAATATTTACACACCCAATCCCGGAGCTCCGAACTTAATCAAGCAAACTTTACTTACACTGAAACCATACATAGATCGAAATACAGTGATTGTCGGTGACTTTAACACACCACTTTCACCTATGGACAGATCAACAAGGCAAAAACTCAACAGAGAAACCTTAGAACTAAACAACTATATAGACCAACTAGATCTAACAGACATCTGCAAAATATTCCACCCAGCAACAACACAATATACATTTTTCTCAGCAGCACATGGAACATTTTACAAAATAGATCACATCTTAGGCCATAAAACAAACCTGGACAGATTCAGAAACACAGAAATTATTCCATTCACACTCTCAGACCACAAAGGCATCAAACTGGAACTGCACACACACCTCCACCAACGAAAACCCTGTAACTCATGGAGACTGAACAACACATTGTTGAATCACCAATGGGTCATCGAAGAGATCAGAACAGAAATCCAACAGTTTATGAAATTTAACAGTAAGGAGCACACAAAATACCAACTCCTTTGGGACACAGCAAAGTACTCAGAGGAAAATTTATAGCGCTGAGTGCCTACAACAACAAGTTGGAAAAATTGCAAACCAACAAGTTAATGTCTCACCTTAAGCTCCTGGAAAAAGAGCAACAAACCAACCCTAATCCCAGTAGAAGAAAGGAAAAAATTATAATCAAAGCAGAATTAAATGTTTTGGAATCCAAAAAAACTATAGAAAGAATAAACAAAACAAGCAGTTGGTTCTTTGAAAGAATTAACCAAATTGACAAGCCCTTAGCAAATCTTACCAAAAAAGGAAGAGAGCATATCGAAATAAACAAAATCGCAGATGAAAATGGTAATATCACGACAGAAATTACCAAGATCCAGAATATTATAAGGGAATACTTTTCAAACCTTTATGCCAACAAATTTGAGAATCTAGATGAAATGGATGAATTCCTAGAAGAACTAAGCCAACTCAACAGGCCTATTTCAAGCTCTGAAATAGAAATGGCAATTAGAGAACTTCCACCTAAGAAAAGCCCAGGGCCAGATGGATTCACAGCTGAATTCTATAAGGTCTTCAAAGCAGAACTCACACCAATATTCCTCAAGCTCTTCAACAAAATTGAAAATGAAGGTTCCTTACCAAACTCATTCTATGAAGCCAGTATAACCCTCCTCCCCAAACCAGACAGAGATTCATCAAAGAAAGAGAACTATAGACCTATATCTTTGATGAACATCGATGCAAAACTTCTCAACAAAATACGGGGCAACCGTCTACAACAACTCATCAAAAAATTATACACTATGATCAAACTGGATTCATCACAGGGAGGCAAAGCTGGTTCAACATACGCAAATCAATTAATATAATTCAACACATCAACAGGAGCAAGGACAAAAATCACATAATTGTCTCAATAGTCAGGAAAAAGGCATTTGACAAGATCCAACACCCCTTTATGTTAAAAGCCCGGGAGAAACTAGGAATCCATGGAACATTCCTCAATGTAATAAAGGCTCTGTATGAGAAACCTACTGCTAGTATTACACTTAATGGTGAAAATCTAAAGCCATTCCCTCTAAAATCAGGAACGAGACAAGGATGCCCACTCTCTCCACTCCTCTTTAACATAGTACTAGAATTCCTAGCCAGTGCAATAAGGCAAGAAGCAAGCATAAAGGGGATCCAAGTAGGGAAAGAGGAAATAAAACTATCCCTCTTTGCAGATGACATGATTCTGTATTTAAAGAATGCTATAGACTCTACTCCCAAGCTCCTTGAGTTGATTCAAAGCTTTGGAAGAGTAGCAGGCTATAAAATGAACCCTCAAAAATCAACTGCCTTCCTTTATGCCAACAGTGAGAGGAACGAGGCAATAATCAGGAAAGAAACTCCTTTAACAATAGCCTCAAAGAAAATAAAGTACCTAGGTATTAGCTTAACTAAGAATGTAAAGGACCTTTTTGATGAAAACTTTAAAAGCCTAAAAACGGAAATTAAAGCAGAACTAAGGAAATGGAAAAACCTCCCATGCTCCTGGATTGGAAGAATCAACATTGTGAAAATGACAATCTTGCCTAGAGCTATCTATAAATTCAATGCAATACCCATCAACATCCCAATGTCATTCTTTAAAGAAATAGAAGAGGCAATCCAAAATTTCATATGGAATAATAAAAGACCCCGTATAGCAAAAACACTTCTTAGCAGAAAGAACAGCGCTGGAGGAATTTCAATTCCAAACTTTAGACTCTATTACAGAGCTATAATTCTCAAAACAGCTTGGTACTGGCACAAAAACAGGCCTGAAGACCAATGGAATAGAACTGAGGACCCAGATATTAAACCACAGACCTATTGCCACCTAATCTTTGACAAGGGAGCCAAAAAAATAGAATGGAAGAAAGACAGCCTCTTCAACAAGTTGTGCTGGCAGAACTGGTTAAGCACCTGCAGAAAACTAAAGCTGGATCCTTCTTTGTCACCTTGCACTAGAATTAACTCCAAATGGATCAAAGACCTGGAGGTAAAAGCTGACACACGGAAAACTCTACAGGAAGGAATAGGAGATACACTAGGCCTCCTTGGCACAGGTCAAAACTTTCTTAATAAGGACCAAGAATCACAACAAATCAGAGAAAGGCTGGATAAGTGGGACTGCATTAAACTGCAGAGCTTTTGTATGGCAAAGGACATAGCTAGTAAACTAATCAGGAAGCCTACAGACTGGGAGAAGATCTTCACCAACCAAACAACGGACAAAGGCCTCATATGTAAAATATATCAACAGCTCAAAAAATTGAATCACTCCAAAACTAAACTCCAAAGTAACAACCATCCCATTAAAAATGGGCCAAAGACTTAAAGAGTGTCTTCTCTGAAGAAGAAACAAAAATGGCCTATAGACACATGAAGAAATGCTCAACATCTCTGGTCATAAGAGAAATGCAAATTAAAACAACTCTAAGATTCCACCTCACTCCAGCTAGAATGGCCAGGATCAGGAAAACGAATGCCAACATATGCTGGAGGGGATGTTGCCAGGAGGGATCACTACTACACTGTTGGTGGCAGTGCAAACTCATTCAACCACTATGGAAAGCAGTGTGGCAGTGCCTCAAAAGGCTAAACATAGAACTCCCCTATGACCCAGCAATTCCACCACTTGGCATTTACCCAACCACCCAGAAACAAGGACATACTAAACCCACTATCACAACCATGTTCATTGCAGCACTATTCACCATAGCAAAGATATGGAACCAACCTAGATGTCCCTCAGTGGATGAGTGGATCAACAAGTTGTGGTATTTGTATACAATGTAATTCTATGCTGCTGTCATTAAGAATGCCATCGCCCCATTTGTTAGGAAATGGAAAGACTTAGAAAAAATCATTTTAAGTGAAGTAAGCCAGACTCAAAGGAACTTAGGCTCAATGGTTTCCCTCATTCATCATAATCAGTAGAAACCTTGGGCTCTACTAGCAGAGATTTGCAATAGAGCAAAATCATGATACATAAGGACATATAATGTGAAGCTAATTGAAAGGACCTCCAGGATAGTGAAACAAAAGCCATACAATGAATGATTGTTGTCCTTAATGTACTATGTTGTCTCTCATCTTCTTTGCTGAACCTTGGTTATCTCATATTGGTATAGTATCTCACTTTGTTATCTGATTTATTGAATTTATTTGTATTTGTATCTTTGAAATTTGATAGGGAAGGGGGGAAAACCAAGACCGGTGTGGGGTGTGGGGGGAGTGATACGGGTACCAAGACATGTGAAAGGGTATCAATGTGTGTGAATTAATGCACCTTCTATCTGGCAAATATCATGTAACCCTTTTACTAATTACAATAAAAAAAACAAAGAGCTAAAAGTGATTCAAACAATGTGGAAAAACTGAATCTTTTTACCTTTCTGAGCTTTTAGAAAAGAAAAAAAACTATCCTACAAATATGCACCTCTGACTATTAAGAATTTAAGCAACTTACAAACATATATGACAAATATGTGTCTCTCAATATAAGAGATTCCAAGAAAAGAACAATTCCTTCACAAGTTCCAGGAAGTAGAACTTTGGAAAACAAATAAACTCCAAGTGTTGTAGGACAGAGTAATCTGTCCTTCCTAAAGTGGAGAGAATTGGTATCATTAAGGAATAAGATTGTCTCACTGAATGGCTCTCTCTCAATTTCAAGGAGATTCTTTCTCATTTCTCTTACCAAAACATCCAAAAAGATGAGCCTGAAATGAACTACTAAAGACTGAATAGACTGTGGTCAATTTTCGCAGCAATTGAACAAAATAGGTTCACATGGAATCTTGAAACTAGGCAAAATCACCAGAGTCAGCCCCTCACTGTGAGGAAACTGAGACCCAAAGATATTATGAAAGTGTTTTGTTCTAGAAAATATGTGCAGCTGCAGGCTCGGTTGGCCTGAGCTAAGTTACCTCTAACTCCAGAGTCCTGAATTACCAGTGACCAACAAATGACTATTCTATAAGACTTACTGTTTTTCAACTCCATTTCAGTTTCCCTCGCTCCATCTCTCGGTCACCCATCCTCTTCTATCAGTATCAATAGTGCTGCTCTATCACAAAATATTTTCTTACTATGACTATATAGGGCTTAAAATAGTAAAAGTAAGGAGGGAGTCAATCTGATTTAAAATGTTGTGTTCACATTTATAAAATACACAGTGAAACCCTTTTGAAAAAATGAATGACAGGATGTAAGTCCTCCTTGGGATATTAGAGGCAGGGGTAAAGGGACAGAGAAGATGATGGAGGGGTCATTATCATCAAAATATAACCAAAATACTTCACAGACATACGTGAAAATGGCACAAAAAGCTTTTTGAAATTGTTCTGGGATGGGGGAAGAAGGATAAAGGAAAGTGGTGGAGGGGTGTGAGTCTGATCAAAGCACATTCTAGGTGTGTATGGACAGATCAAAATGAAAACCTCTTTGTACTGCTACATGAGGCCAATAAAAAAAGTGAAGGAAAAATAAAATAAAATCGTAACCTACACAGTGCGCCCATGCACCCTCTGCCCAAGAATACGCACATGAGGTAACTTACAATCCAACCCTGAAAGACGAAGTGTTAGAATAGCACAAAGCAGCCATGCCCTAAAGTGACAAGTTAATACAGGAACCGAAGTGCACAATTGCACACTGTAATAAACTCAAAAACTATATTAAAGAAATTTTTGCTTATTAAAGTGGAACCAATTAAATGTAATCAGATAAAAAGTGATGCTTTTCTTCTTCTGTATTAATTTAATTTGGATGAGAAAAAGCAATACTCAAATTAATCACTTCAGTGGGACTTGGTTGAAATGGTTAGGTTTCCTAGCCTATCAATCTTAAAATGAAGAAGAAGAAACACAAAAGAAGTTTAATTTAAATAAAGCACAGCTTCAAACTTCAAAATAATCAGAAATTGAGCAGACACAGCTATTGATCCAACTTAGATTCTAATTAGTCTTCTTCAGTTTAACAGTGATATGCATTCCATAAATTTGCAAATTTAGCAATTATCTATTTAAAAAATTCTTCCTTTAAATAACTTAAGTGATGTCTGAAAAAACTCAAAATAAAAGCAACAGATACAGAAATCTTTCAAGATGAAAAATCTGCCTAACTGGAATGTACTGAGAAATGAGAAAAGGTCTGTGCTTCTATAAATTACCTCAAAAACTGCATCATTTGGCCACAAATTTCAACATCATTAAACTTCCAAAACCTCAAGGATAGAACAAAAATGTCAGTGCTGATGGAAAGCCAGAGTAAACTTGTATTATTGTAATGCTTCAAAAAAGGACAAAACCTCAATTTCAGAGCAGAAAGAAATCTTTACAAAGACCTCCTAATCCAAATCTCATGTTTTGCATTGGTGCCACTTGCCTGCAAAGTTGGAGTAATTTTCCAGAAGGCACAAGGTCGTCAGGATTATATCACAGAGGTGCCACCTGCTCATTTCATGTTTCTCACCCTCTGCATAAGGTACAGGTCCCTCACAATCTTCTCTCCGGAGATGGATGGCTGCCAGACTTGATAAAATATGAACGTTGTACTCCCTTAGCCTCCTCTGGGTTTGCTGGGTTCCATTTTACCCTTCAAATCAATAGTATTCATCCCTTGGTTTTTCTTTCCTCGTGTAGCTCAAGACCTAACTGTTGGATTTCTAGCTTGAAGCACCGGGCCTAAAACACAATACAATCTTGATTCTTTTCCTATCATACAGTGACAGTAAGCAAATCATGTTTTCATACACAGGCCAATAAGAAAGGAGAAGTGATGAAAATAAATGCTAGCTAATAATTAAAGTAAGGAGTGATCCTAGAATAACTACACAGCTGGTTTATTTGTAAAATCTAGGTACCAGATTTGCAAGTATTCCTGGTATATTTTATGGCCATGTGATCTGGAAGGCCGCAAAGTAAAAACCTATCTGACCTGGGTTCAAATCTCCCTGCAACTTGAGGAACAAGACAATTTTCTGTGTGTCTGTTTTCAAATCTGTAAAATGAAGGGCTCAAAACAAAGGCTCACAGTGGGCCTACTCAGCTACTTTAATGCTACCCTTTTTAACTAATTATTGGAAGACTTCTAAGGTCCTTGAAGACTACTGCCTTAAGTCATTTAAATATTCCCCAGAAACCATAGGAATGTGATTAATTTTCTGAAGGCAGCAAACATTTGCATATCAAAAGCTATTTTTCATTTTAACATGGCCTAGCTCCTGTCCTAATTACCATCAAATTTTTATTAATAAAGTAATGCTGTCTCATTTCAACCAATCTGCTGCCAAAAGAAAAAGAGAGCCTGAAAACTTCACATTTATTCCATCATTCCAATGATCTCTCAGAAAGCAATTACAATCATCAAAGACCAACAATATCAAAGTTTTTAAGTGGGTATAGTACATATACAGAAAAGATGTAGTATATGATAGGAGACACCACAAAAAGAGAATTTGACAATATTGTATAAAATACAAAGTATTTCATTGCATAAGTAGAGAACTAGATAACCAATGAATTCTAATTCCTTATGCATCTAGAAATTTTCCATTTTTTTGGATAGTGTAGCCTCCCAGTGGCTGACCTAGAGTTAATATCCAGACTCTGTCATTGTTGGGTGTGAGTGGCATAACTCCATTGCCCACTGTTCTCTATGAATAGATGAAAATAATTTCATACAATAATAATTTCACATAATACATGTGCATCCATCTACACTGATCAAGGCATTTGAAATACAATATGTACTTATTCTCTGAGAGCTATCTGCATAGCTCTCCTAACATCTCATTTCACTCCACAAACTATCAATATCCTGTTGGCACATACTTTAACAGTTATAAGCCCAGCTATGTAATGTTTAACATAGCACCCTGGATAGGCAATAAGCCACCACAATGAGAAAAATTACATCAGAAGGTAAATTCAAGTGAATGAATTATAGAAATTAGTAATTTTTAAAGAAAATTGTGACTAAGAATTTTCTATCCAGACACAACTTACATATTTTCAGCACCAAAACTGTATAGCCAAGTTTAATCAGGCCTAATTTTTTTCATGAAAATAGACTACATGCTAAGCACAGTGGCTCTTGTCTGTACTCTTAGCTGCTCAGATGTGGAGATCAGGAAGATGTACTTCCAGGCTAGCCCAGTCAAAAAGTTATTGAGGCCCCCGCTCACCCAATACCTTGGTGTGATGACTAGCTATGCTATAAGCATTAAGTAGGAGGATTATAGTCTTTGACTTAGCAAAAATGCAAGACTACTTGAAAAAAATAATTAAAGCAAAATAAAATAAATAAACTAAAAACAAATATCTAAAGCAGGGCGGTGAGTTTGGCTTAGGGGTAGAGTGCTTCCCTAGCATGCACAAAGACCTGGGTTCCAGTCCTTGGTAACACACACATAGAAAAAGCCAGAAGTGGGGCTGTGCCTCAAGTGGTAGAGCACTAGCCTTAAGAAAGCCCTCAAAACCTATGTACATAAGGTCATATAGAATGAGACCAAATAAAATGAACTCTAGGATATGGAAACAAAAAGTTTATCCTGTGTGGTTGTTGTTCTTAATGTCCTATCTTATTTCTCTTTTCTTTTTTTGCCCATATGATTAATCTCATGTTGATACCGTATCTGACTTTGTTACCAGGTATATTGTATATATGTTTACTGAAAATAGGGAAGGGAAAGGGGGAAAAAAGAAGATTGGGAGGCAGTGGGGGAAAGAAATGCGGGACAAAAACATGAGAAGGGGTATCAATGTGTGAGAACTAATGTACCTACTATCTGAAAAATGTAACTGTAAGCCGTCTATATATTATCCTGACCATAAAATTTTTTAAAAAATAAAAGTTCAATTTTTTTTCCTTTTTTATTGTAATTAGTAAAAGGGTTACATGATATTTCCAGATAGAAGGTGCATTACTTCACATACATTGATACCCTTTCAAAGGTCTTGGTACCCATTACCCTCCCCCGCCCACACCCACCCGTCTTGGTTTTCCCCCCTTCCCTATCAAATTTCAAATATCCAAATACAAATAAATTCAATATATCAGATAACAAAGTGAGATACTATAACAATATGAGATAACCAAGGGACAGCAAAGGAGATGAGAGACAACATAGTACATTAAGGACAACAATCATTTGTTATATGGCTTTTGTTTCAATATCCTCGAGGTCCTTTCAATTAGCTTCATACTATATGTCCTTATGTATCAAGATTTTGCTCTATTGCAGATCTCTGCTAGTAGAGCCCAAGGTTTCTACTGATTATGACAAATGAGGGAAACCATTGGCTTACTTCACTTAATAAGATTTTTTTCAAAGTCTTTCCATTTCCTAACAAATGGGATGATGTCATTCTTTCTGACAGCAGCATAGAATTCCATTGTGTACAAATACCAAAACTTGTTGATCCACTCATCAACTGACGGACATCTAGGTTGGTTCCATATCTTTGCTATGGTGAATAGTGCTGCAATGAACATTGTTGTGCCAGTGGATTTAGTATGCCCTTGTTTCTGGATGGCTGGGTAAATGCCAAGTGGTGGAAATGCTGGGTCATAGGGGAGTTCTACGCTTAGCCTTTTAAGGCACTGCCATACTGCTTTCCATAGTGGTTGAACGAGTTTGCACTGACACCAAAAGTGTAGTAGTGATCCCTCCTGGCAACATCCCCTCCAGCTTCTGCTGTCATTCGTTTTCCTGATCCTGGCCATTCTAGCTGGAGTGAGGTGGAATCTTAGAGTTGTTTTGATTTGCATTTCTTTTATGACCAGAGATGTTGAGCATTTCCTCATGTGTCTATAGGACATTGTTGTTTCTTATTCAGAGAAGACTCTCTTTAAGTCTTTGGCCCATTTTTTAATGGGATGGTTTTTACTTTGGAGATTAGTTTTGGAGTGATTCATTTTTTTGAGTTGTTGATATATTTTAGATATGAGGCCTTTGTCCGTTTTTTTGTTGGTGAAGATATTCTCCCACTCTGTAGGCTTCCTAATTAATTTACTAGCTATGTCCTTTGCCATACAAAAGCTCCGCAGTTAAATGCTGTTCCACTTATCCAGCCTTTCTGTGATTTGTTGTGATTCTTGGTCCTTATTACGAAAGTTTCGGGCCTACTCTTTAACATAGTACTAGAATTCCTAGCCAATGCAATAAGGCAAGAAGCAAGCATAAAGGGGATCCAAGTAGGGAAAGAGGAAATGAAATTATCCCTCTTTGCAGATGAGAGGATTCTGTATTTAAAGTATCCTATAGACTCTACTCCCAAGCTCCTTGAGCTGATTCAAAACTTTGGAAGAGTAGCAGGCTATAAAATCAACCCTCAAAAATCAACTGCCTTCCTTTATGCCAACAGTGAGAGGAACTAGACAATAATCAGGAAAGAAACTCCTTTCACAATAGCCTCAAAGAAAATAAAGTACCTAGGAATTAGCTTAACTAAGAATGTAAAGGACCTTTTTGACGAAAAATTTAAAACCCTAAAAAAGGAAATTAAAGAAGAACTAAGGAAATGGAAAAACCTCCCATGCTCCTGGATTGGAAGAATCAACATTGTGAACATGACAATCTTGCCAAGGGCTATCTACAAATTCAATGCAATACCCATCAATATCGCAATGGCATTCTTTAAAGAAATGGAAGAGGCAATTCAATATTTCATATGGAATGATAAAAGATCCCGTATAACAAATACACTTCTTAGCAGAAAGAACAGTGCTGGAGGAATTTCAATTCCAAACTTTAGACTCTATTACAGAGCTATAATTCTCAAAACAGATTTGTACTGGCACAAGAACAGGCCAGAAGACCAATGGAATAGAACTGAGGACCCAGATACTAAACCACAGACCTATGGCCACCTAATCTTTGACAAGGGAGCCAAAAAAATAGAGTGGAAGAAAGACAGCCTCTTCAACAAGTTGTGCTGGCAGAACTGGTTAAGCACCTGCAGAAAACTAAAGTTGGATCCTTCTTTGTCACACTGCACTAGAATTAACTCCAAATGGATCAATGATCTGGAGGTAAAAGCTGACACACTGAAAACTTTACAGGAAGGAATAAATTTTTTAAAAGAAAACAGAAATCCTGAAGTGGAGCTGTAGCACAAGTGGTAGAGAACTAGTCTTGAGAAAGCTCAAGGACGGTGCTCAGGCCCTGATTTCAAGCCCCAGGACAGCCAAAAAAAATTTCACCTTCCTCCCAGATGCAGTGCTTGTGCCTATAATCCTAATTACTCAGGAGGCTGTGACCTGAGGATCGCAATTCAAAGCCAGCTCATGAGAATCTTATATCCAATTAACCACTAGAAAATTGGAAGTGGCACTGTGGCTCAAGGGGTAGGGGGGTAGCCTTGAGCTGAAGAGCTCAGGCACAGCACCCAGGCCCAGACTTCAAACCCCACGATGGCAAAAAAGAATCTAAAGCAAAAAGTACCCGAACGTGTAGTTCAAGTGGCAATGTCCAAGACCCCTAAATTTAAAGCCATTATCACCACAAATAAACAACACAAAACAATGGACCCCCATTTAAAAAATACCAACCCAGTTATTAGTAGCCCATGTGACAGGAACAGTTCAGATTATCTTTGGTGAAAAAGACACAAGAAAGCATTTTACAGAAAAAAAATTTAAAGAGAATCCCAATTGTTCATGTGCAGAAATTCCTCTGGATTTTGTGGATAAGAAAGGTAGATCTGATGCTCCTCAGTTGATGAGTGGATCAACAAGATGTTGTAGTTGTACTTGGTTATTTGAAATTTGATAGGGAAGGGGGGAAAACCAAGGCGGGTGGGGGGCGGGGGTTGAGGGTAATGGGTACCAAGACATGTGAAAGGGTATCAATGCATGTGAATAAATGAACCTTCTATCTGGCAAATATCATGTAACCCTTTTCTAATTACAATAAAAAATTTAAAAAAAAGATATGATATTTATACACAATGGAATTCTATGCAGCTGTCAGAAAGTATGACATCGGCCCATTTGTAAGGATATGGAAAGACAGAAAAAAAATCCTATTAAGTGAAGTAAGCCTGACTCAAAGGAACATAGGCTCAACGGTTTCCCTCATTTGTCATAATCAGTAGCAACCTTGGGCTCTCCTAGCAGAGATTCAAAATAGAGCAAAATCTAGATACATAAGGCAGTATAGTATGATGCTAAATGAAAGGACCTCCAGGATATAGAAACAAAAGCCATATAATGAATGATTGTTGTCCTTAATGTACTATGTTATCTCTCATCTCTTTTGCTCTCCCTTGGTTACCTCGAATTGTTATAGTAGTTTTACCTTCTTATCTGATATATTGTATATATGTTTATTTGGTTATTTGAAATAGGGTAGGGAAGGGGGGAAATCATGATGAGCAGGGGGCGGGGGGAGGGAAATGGGGACCATGACATGAGAAAAAGTAGCAATATTTGTGAGGTAATGTACCTTCTATCTGGTGAATATAATGTAACCCTTTTCTTAATTACAATAAAAAATATACGAAAAAAAGAAAAAAATGGTTTCACGGAAAAGTGACATTTGAAGTAAAGAAGATAAGTCAACATGGATTGAAAATCACTTTAAACAAATTTTGAAAGACACAGATCTGCACTGGAGAGATAGAAGAAAAGAAAATAGAAGATAGAAGACCTAAAAGGCAAAGTGAAGGCCACATCATAAAAGACCTGAGGGGCTACCTTAGAAGCCATAGTTTTGAAAGAAGGGTAATGAAAACCCCTGAAGGCATTTAGAAGAGAGAATATGTGGTGTGTTCCGATACACAACACATCTTACATGGATTGGTGTAAAGAAATACAGGAGCAAGAAATCCTCATCAGAAGTCTTAAGGGAGGTGGACAAAGAACTCTAGTTTATACTACATAACCAGTTAAGAATTTAAACATAGATGAACAGTTATAAAACTGTGTTTTGGTTGTTTGCTTGTTGGTTGGTTGGTTTGTGACAGGTTCACGCTATGTATCCCAGGCTGCTAAAACCCAAGGTATTCCTGTCCCAGCCTCCTGAGCACAGGGATTACAAAAGCATGCACCACCACAGAAAATTGTCAGGATATAGCAATATATTAGAAATAAAAAACTATAGAAAAAAACTATAGAAAGAATCAACAAAACAAGGAGTTGGTTCTTTGAAAGAATTAACAAAATTGACAAGCCCTTAGCAAATCTTACCAAAAAAAGAAGAGAGCATATCGAAATAAACAAAATCGCAGATGAAAATGGTAATATCACGACAGAAATTACCAAGATCCAGAATATCATGAGGGAATACTTCTCAAACCTTTCCACCAACAAATTTGAGAATCTAGATGAAATGGACGAATTCCTAGCGAATATTAACATACCCACACTGAACCAAGAAGAACTAAGCCAACTCAATAGGCCTATTTCAAGCTCTGAAACAGAAATGGCAAATAAAGAACTTCCACCTAAGAAAAGCCCAGGGCCAGATGGATTCACAGCTGAATTCTATAAGGTCTTCAAAGCAGAGTTCACACCAATACTCCTCAAGCTCTTCAACGAAATTGAAAATGAAGGTTCCTTAGCAAACTCATTCTATGAAGCCAGTATAACCCTCATCCCCAAACCAGACAGAGATTCATCAAAGAAAGAGAACTATAGACCTATCCCTTTGATGAATATCGATGCAAAACTTCCCAACAAAATACTGGCCAACCATCTACAACAACTCATGAAAAAATTATACACTATGATCAAACTGGATTCATCACGGTGAGGCAAAGCTGGTTCAACATACACAAATCAATTAATATAATTCAACACATCAACAGGAGCAAGGACAAAAATCACATGATTGTCTCAATAGACGTGGAAAAGGCATTTGACAAGATCCAACACCCCTTTATGCTAAAAGCTCTGGAGAAACTAGGAATCCATGCAACATTCCTCAATGTAATAAAGGCTCTGTATGAGAAACCCACTGCTAGTATTACACTTAATGGTGAAAATCTAAAGCCATTCCCTCTAAAATCAGGAAAGAGACAAGGATGACCACTCTCTCCACTCCTCTTTAACATAGTACTAGAATTCCTAGCCAGTGCAATAAGGCAAAAAGAAAGCATAAAGGGGATCCAAGTAGGGAAAGAGGAAAGAAAACTATCCCTCTTTGCAGATGACATGATTCTGCATTTAAAGAATCCTATAGACTCTACTCCCAAGCTCCTTGAGCTAATTCAAAGCTTTGGAAGAGTAGCAGGCTATAAAATGAACCCTCAAAAATCAACTGCCTTCCTTTACGCCAACAGTGAGAGGAACGAGGCAATAATCAGGAAAGAAAATCCTTTCACAATAGCCTCAAAGAAAATAAAGTACCTAGGAATTAGCTTAACTAAGAATGTAAAGGACCTATTTGATGAAAACTTTAAAAGCCTAAAAAAGGAAATTCAATCAGAACTAAGGAAATGGAAAAACCTCCCATGCTCCTGGATTGGAAGAATCAACATTGTGAAAATGACAATCTTGCCAAGAGCTATCTACAAATTCAATGCAATACCCATCAACATCCCAATGTCATTCTTTAAAGAAATAGAAGAGGCAATCCAAAATTTCATATGAAATAATAAAAGACCCCGTATAGCAAAAACACTTCTTAGCAGAATGAACAGCGCCGGAGGAATTTCAATTCCAAACTTTAGACTCTATTACAGAGCTATAATTCTCAAAACAGCTTGGTACTGGCACAGGAACAGGCCTGAAGAAAAATGGAATAGAACTGAGGACCCAGATATTAAACCACAGACCTATGGCCACCTAATCTTTGACAAGGGAGCCAAAAAAAAATAGAATGGAAGAAAGACAGCCTCTTCAACAAGTTGTGCTGGCAGAACATGTTAAGCACCTGCAGAAAACTAAAGCTGGATCCTTCTTTGTCACCTTGCACTAGAATTAACTCCAAATGGATCAAAGACCTGGAGGTAAAAGCTGACACACGGAAAACTCTACAGGAAGGAATAGGAGATACACTAGGCCTCCTTGGCACAGGTCGAAACTTTCTTAATAAGGACCAAGAATCACAACAAATCAGAGAAAGGCTGGATAAGTGGGACTGCATTAAAACTGCGGAGCTTTTGTATGGCAAAGGACATAGCTAGTAAATTAAATAGGAAGCCTACAGACTGGGAGAAGATCTTCACCAACCAAACAACGGACAAAGGCCTCCTATCTAAAATATATCAACAACTCAAAAAATTGAATCACTCCAAAACCAACCTCCAAAGTAACAACCACCCCATTAATAAATGGGCCAAAGAATTAAAGAGATTCTTCTCTGAAGAAGAAACAACAATGGCCTATAGACACATGAGGAAATGCTCAACATCTCTGGTCATAAAAGAAATGCAAATCAAAACAACTCTAAGATTCCACCTCACTCCAGTTAGAATGGCCAGGATCAGGAAAACGAATAATAACAGATGCTGGAGGGGATGTGGCCAGGAGGGATCACTACTACACTGTTGGTGGGAGTGCAAACTCGTTCAACCACTATGGAAAGCAGTGTGGCAGTGCCTCAAAAGGCTAAACATAGAACTTCCCTATGACCCAGCATTTCCACTACCTGGCATTTACCCAGCCATCCAGAAACAAGGGCATACTAAACCCACTAGCACAACAATGTTCATTGCAGCACTATTCACCATAGCAAAGATATGGAACCAACCTAGATGTCCGTCAGTTGATGAGTGGATCAACAAGTTGTGGTATTTTTACACAATGGAATTCTATGCTGCTGTCAGAAAGAATGACATCATCCCATTTGTTACGAAATGGAAAGACTTAGAAAAAATCATATTAAGTGAAGTAAGCCAGACTCAAAGGAACTTAGGCTCAATGGTTTCCCTCATTCATCATAATCAGTAGAAACCTTGGGCTCTACTAGCAGAGATCTGCAATGGAGCAAAATCTTGATACATAAGGCCATATAGTATGAAGCTAATTGAAAGGACCTCGAGGATATTGAAACAAAAGCCATATAATGAATGATTGTTGTCCTTAATGTACTATGTTGTCTCTCATCTCCTTTGCTGTCCCTTGGTTATCTCATATTGTTATAGTATCTCACTTTGTTATCTGATATATTGAATTTATATGTATTTGGATATTTGAAATTTGATAGGGAAGGGGGGAAAACCAAGTTGGGTAGGGGGTGTGGGGGGGAGGGTAATGGGTACCAAGACATGTGAAAGGGTATCAATGTATGTGAATTAATGCACCTTCTATCTGGCAAATATCATGTAACCCTTTTAGTAATTACAATAAAAAATAAAAAAATTAAAAAAAACACAAAAAACAAACATAGATATTGTATATAAATAAAATATATCATTTTTAGAATACAAAAATAGAATAAAAAAGAGGATTTCCATGAAGATACTGACATTTCTACTTGTTGCATTTGCAAATTTAATCTCAAAAAGAGGAAGATATATGTGCACTCCTATACTTTTACGTAGTATAGGATCATAGAACGTATTTGGATTTTTTTGATGAATATTAGGAACAGTCTTACATAGAGGATATTCTTTCACTATGGACATGCGTTTGAGACATCCAGGTAAAGATGTGTAATCATGCAGAATAGTAAGTCTATTCCTGCAAGGAGGGTACTGTCTGCAGGAAGGAATTGGGAATATTCACATAGACTTGGAAACTAAAATGCTGGACATGCCGGAGATTGCCTGGAAAGAGAACATAGTATGAGAAGACACTCTGGCAGAACTTAATGGTTCACAAATTAAATCTAATGTATAGCTGCAAATCAGTCTCTCCTACGAATGGAATGTATATGCAAATTATCATAAGATATTTTATATTTTTATATAAGTGAATAAGAAATACAACAATTTGGCTATTGTTTATTTATTTGTTTTGTGTTTTATACTGTCTTGATTTCTCAAACTCTCAAGAGACAATTTTGGGTTTTTCACAGTAATACTTTTCATCAAGACACAAACACACCAGTGGTTCTCACATTTTAATTGTCTATGGCAAAGCTTAATGTAGATCATGCTTTTATAAATAAGAAAACTATTCAACAGTGCTCTCCAATGGCTTTCTTTAGCTTTTAAATTTTCTACAATGCAGAGTTAATTATGTAATGGGCTATAACAGCAAATAAAATTAAATGGAAAGCAGACAGTAAGGTTGCCAGTAGATAAAATCCTAGAAACAAAACAACTGCTTACTTATCAGTCAATAACCTAAAGCAAATAAAACCACTTTTTAAGGGTCCTTTTAAAAAGACAAGAAACACAACAGCATATATTTTATCTCTAACAATACTATAAATGTACAGACGAGCTTTTAATCTCTGGAATTGCACAACTAAATCAACTAGGAAAAAAAACAGTGGCTAAATGCTCTTTATAGAGTTTCTAAAAAGCAAAATAAATGGAAATGAGAAATTCTTACTTCAAACTTTGTTTCCCTTGACTTAGGTTCACGTGATATTGGGTAGAGGATAAATACTATCTCAGTTAAATGATATCCCCCAATCCAAAAAAGTTAATGAAGATAATGTCTGGTATTTGGATTATGGTGTGTCTTAGACCAGGATTAGAGTGTGTCTCTTCACTTTACCACATTCATCCATTTTTACCTTCCTGTGAGAGTTCCTCTGTTAAAATTAGTGTCCCTTGTATTAAGTAGATTCACCCAAATGTCATGATTCTAAAGCAAATGAAGTATTATGTTGACCTTAACATTGAACTTTACTGAGTCACTGAACTGAAGAGAAAATGATGAAAACAAAAACCTGGGGTCCCTAAGTCTTGTACACATGTAAATCTGTCCATCAGCCTTAAGCTATCAGGGATGATTTGACTACCACTAATGAAATACCCACATGTGGGTAACAAGAAACTGACAGTCTTACTGCATCTGGAACTAAAACTATACATGAAAAATATAAAAAATCAGAGCCATTTAATTTTATATCTTAAGGAAAATATAGTTTTAAATTCTGATATATAAGTAAAATCGCCATAAGTGGAGACTGATATCATGATTTCAGAGCAACAAAATTAAAATGTGAGGATTTCTGTTTCCAGAAAACTCATTACTTTGGTTACCTAGGCTGAAAAATAAACATTTCTCTGCTTTCTCTATCAGTATCTCTCCCATTTTTTTCTACAAAGATAATTATCCTAGGACATGACCATGCTTTATGTAGTAATACTTAAATACCTATGTATTTGTCCACCAACATACTGACATACAAGTGTAGACTTGCACATGAAATAAGTACAGGAAACACTGACTTCATCTGAGTTCAACAGGCACATAATTGTCTATCTTCTCAGAGCCTTAATTTGTGAATATGATAGTAAGTTTCCAAATTGGAACACACTACTTAGTACTTCTAAACCTATTTGATCCCGAAGTCCTTACTGTATTATTATCTTAGCAAAACATTATTCTACAGAGCAGAGTATATACAAGGGTTGTCTAGAGAATATGGAAATGTAAAAATTCAAGAATTTTTTAATTGTAGCATCAGACAGTCTCAGGAGAACATCTCACCAGCCTCTTTATCAGATGCCACAGCTCAAATTCATCTATATGTCTCTCAGGTAATATAAATGGATTGGTCAAGATACATGGAGACAATGATAAACTGAAAAGCATGTACCCAACACAAAAAAATAATGGCCTAGTTTCAGCTTCAATGTCAAGTAATGACATTGGCAGAACTGTTATGCCACGTATTTGATTTTCAAAAAAATAAACAATCAATAAACTTGGAATTTATGTTAAAGTTTCATACAACTAGATACTTATAAATGGTTCCAAAAATGCTTATTGAACACTGTGCTGACCAAATAAAAACACCTGTAGGCCAAATTCACTCCCTGACTCACAGAGTGCAATCTGATTTAAAATACCCAACAAAGACATTTTGCCCTCTCATGTTTGGTAATTGTGCTCTCAGTGATAGTACGAACACCATCACATTTGTGCCTCACTTGCTTTTCCCTCTGGGTCTCTCTAAGTTCTCCTGTTTGGCTCTAGAAAGAAAAAACTAATTTCAGATTACTCAAATGTCCTTGGCATATATCACTAAGAAAGCAATAGATAAGTGTAAGATATTGCAGTTGCTATGAATATTACTATGGAGACGCTTCAAAAAAATAAAAACATATGGTATAACAATCCCTCTTCTAGGTATTTTTATGAAAGAGGGGCAATAAATTATTGAAGAGATTAGCATTTTCATACTAATCAAAATGCTACTTGCAGTAGCCAAGACATAGAAACAACTTAAAGAACCACAAGTACAAAAATTCAGTTTAAAAAAAAAACTGCAAGAAGAGCTATGTATATATGTCCATATAGGATGAGACTAACGAACTCTAGGATATGGATACAAGAGGTTTATCTTAGTGATTGTTGTTTTAATGTACTATGTGAAGTTATTTCGTTTTTCTTTTTCCCCCCTCGTGGTTAATCTCATGTAGTTACCATATCTGAGTTGTTAACTGATATTTGTATATACATTTATCTGTTTATTTGAAATAGGAAAGGAAAGGGTAAAAACAAGGTAACTGGGGGAGGAGGGAAAGGGGACAAAAACATGAGAAGGGGAATCAATGTTCAAGAAGTAATGTACCCACTACCTGATGAATGTAAATGTCACCCCTCATTGCCCCGACAACAAAATACAATAAAAAAACTGCAAAAGAAATAATAAAATGTGTGTATACATAACCCATCTTTTATGGGCTAGTTGATTTTTAGCAGGAATTTTCTCATCTCTTGATGTCAAGTTTTCATAAATAATTAAGAAAGATAAAAAGGACTTTTCCAAAATATTACTGACAATTCCTTTTCTATAGCATGCTTAAGGAATAAGATTACAGTAATTAGAAAGAATCTGCGTTGGCAGAGGGTTAAGATGGAAGCATGAGACTGGGGGAAACACGCAGGGATTTACAGGTCAGGGATGGGATAGGTCTGCATTGTTATTATGAGGATGGAAAAGAGCAACTGGTACACAGATTTTACAGAACTATTTTTTTCCAAAGCCTAGCTTCCCTTGCCACTGACTGTCACCAGTCCCTTGACATTATCTTCAGGATCATCCATTACTCAAGTTCTTGCTTTACTTTAAAGGGTTGCATAATTTACTATAAATGGCAAACTGAACTACTCCATCTTTATGCACTTTGCTATTAATGATGCTTTGAATACTTTGAGGTTACCAATAGCTATGATACATTATAAATAGCTTTTTATCTAATTATCTATTTTAATTCATCACAATGCTTAAGCAAGAGGCAAAAATAAATTGTGATGAATCTTTGTGGACAAGTCAAAAAGACTTTCTAATGAATATAAATGTTCTTCCCTTTGATGTATACTTATAAAACAGAATTATCATAAGCTTAAAGTACATAAATCTTCATTTCTTGCTTGGCAGATGCACAGCTATGTAAGAAAATAAAATTTTCTCAGTATAATGAAGAATCATATTAAGCATGTTCTAATCAGAGATTAATTGATACATGTCTATCTATATAATCTATGACTCTACAGATGTTCTATTGGGCAGTAAGGAAAAAAACATGTCATTTGGAGTTAGAAACCATGGGCCCTAAGTGGTAAGTGATCCACTTATTCAAAGGACTTATGGATTGATATATAAATTAAACATGGTTTAAACACTGACCCAGTGACTCATATGGATACGACAGAGAAGAAGACAAATCCTCGCATTTGTGGAACTCACAGCCAAATACAAAGCACAACAGGCACACCACACAGAAAGAATGATACAGAGAAATGAAACTCTGCTTACAGGCCAGGAAGACGCACCAGAACACAAACTTGAGAGAGGTTAGCAAATGAGCTATTTGAAGATTTCAGACAGGACCTTAGATACCTCTATCCAAGAAGAGGAAGAGACATATTCACACGTCCTCAAAAGTCATAGAAGCAAGGTGAGGCTAAGACCCATGAGGAAGCCACTGTGATCACATTACGTGTTGTAGAAGATGAGGTAGGCAATAGAGGAAGAGATGAGTCTGAAAAGGGGGTTGAGGGTATCACTGAGTGTGATAGAAGGCTCTAGGAAGTTTGAGTGTCTGTGTATGTGTCACCATCTGGATGAGTATATAAAAGTTCAGTCTGACTGCTGGGTAGAAAACCAATAGTAAGTAGAGGAGAATGAACAGGAATACCTTTGTAGTTGAGTAAATGATTTTCCAAGTGAGAGGTGAAGGTACTACTTATCAGCAGGCACCTATTTGACCTCAGTTTCTAAGACTATGAGTTGCAAATAACATTGCATTCAATCTAAATTCTACATCAAAATTTAAACAGGTTTTGATGACTGATTGCAAAATTCTACATCTAAAATCAGTCTTAGAATAAAGGTCTACCCTAGGCAAAATCTGAGTATTTTTTAGAGAATTATAAGCTTTGTATAAACATATAGCAATTTCAGAATGCAGAAATAATAGTTTGTAATATGCAATTATTTTTTTCTTGAGGAAACCTGGTTTATTTGCAAACCTGATTTATTCCACAGAAGCATTTAATTTTCTTGAACTCATTATACTGCCTTCAAAAACATAAACCTTTGCTTGTTTCCAGGCAATTATGCCAGTTTTCATAATTATAAGTAATAAACATATTTCTTGTAAACATTTGTATACATTGCTATCTGTTTCCCTGGGATATATTTTTTAAACTGTCATTTATAAAACAGTCAACATGCATATATACATATATATATATATACATGATGCATTAATATATATTGGGAATACTTTCTGTTAACACATATTTCAATCACTCATTCAATATGTACCACATAAAAATGTTTTTTTAATTCTCTTGGGTTTTTCTGATACCTGTATAGTCAATTTTCACCAGTCTTTTAGTCTATATATCTGTTCTTCATGGGACCTGCATGCTCCAAATCTCACACACAAAAAAACCACCCTAACGAATGAGCAAGGAAATTGGTCTCCTACATAACTGCCTTGCTCACCTTTCTCTTTTGGCTAATTGTGACGGTATTTCATTAGGTATAAAACTGCCAGTGATTTTCTTGTGGAAAATCACCTCTTGGGAAGGGGAATAGTTATTTTTTAATCTACTATCAGAGAGTAAATCTGTCATTTTTTTCTAATTCCATTGTCTTGTTAATTGGCATCCACCGACCATATGTCTACAATAAATAGGTGGGAAAACAAGCCAGATGCCTCAGGACCGAAAAATGTAGCCTCGGATATAAAGGGAAGTAGTAGTTCTTTGGATGTCTTGGACACAGTCTTGCTTCCTATTTCAGAATATAAATGTAATACATGGCAGCCATTCTGTAGCTATTAGCTAGCAATTTAAGAGTGACAAACAAACAAGGCAAAGATGGCATATAAAAGCATGAACTGTGTCTGGTTTCTTGATTGCATCACTTGGTCATGGCAGAAAAATGTCCTTATGGCTTAAACCAACTGTTCTGAATTTTTAGTAATTACCTTCTATTATAAATTGACCTATTTGATAAACCAGGATCGCTAATCAATTTCTCTACAAGGACATGCTCATTTGTTTTCTACAGCACTACCATTAGTTTGTTTGTGGGATTCTTTTAGGCTTTACTGGAGGTGTAACATCTTAGCCTTACCATTCACACAATACAGTGTTCACAAGACTCTTGCAGAACTCAACCACAGAAGACTTAACTGGTCCAGAACTCACCTGCTAGGTTTTGTGGCCCTTGTCTACAACTGTGCTCATGACACTGACAGAATACAGCAGAGACTGTAATGCATTCCCATCCCCAGGAAACATGAGGATATTCAGACAGCCAACTAGAATGTGAAGACTCCTGAGGTCTGACCAAACCCTGAGTTCTGTTCCTTACACTCCAACCTGGGTTGAGGAACACAGTGATCCTCTAATGATCTTTCCGAAAAATACATTTTTTCTAAAATGGCCAGAGTTAAGTTCAGTTGCTGATAACCAAAGATCCCTGATTAATCAAGATTTCATTCCCTGCATCTCCTTGTTTTGAAAATTAGGCAATAACACTATTTCACTTAAGAAAAAAGGATAGCAATCATAGTAGGCAATGAGGTACCAGACGTGGAGACCAGAGATCTAGATTCCAGTTTTACTTCAGACACCACGTGTTCAAGCACTGAGGCTCATTTATTGTAGTTGAACAAAGGAGAGGATTGGACCAGATGGTCTCTGAATTCCCTTCAAATTCCAGTTATTCCAACGCTGTGATAATTTTGACCAGTAAAATGAGCAGAAAAAAAATCACTCCTTTAGTTACAAACGTTCATTAGATGGATGGAATAAAGACCACTGTTTAAGCCGAAACTCTTCATGGTTTAGCAACAGTGAACCACAGGCAGAATTTCAGTCAGGATGTCTAATTAGATGGAGCTCAAAGTAGAAATAATTTATTATACTTCAAAAATGCTCAGCATACACCCACACACACTGTTAATATAAATGGTTGTCAGATTCGATGGAAAAGACAAGGAGGACATTGAACAGACTAAGAGTAATCTGAGACATTGAAGATCAGTAACTTCAGAAAGGAGAAACATGAGAAACTAGGGCATGTGTTCTAGTTGGAAGACAAGGAGGTGGACTGGTGACTTTTCTGTTTGCTAAACATAATACAATTACATAGGAGTTACCTAAAAATCCTGTGAAGAGCCTAAGGTGATTTGTCCAGGTATCCAAGTTAGGCAAGAAGAAGATTTGCTTTTACCAGCAAAACCAGTCTTTGTATAAATCCTAGCATTATTTCCTACATAAAAATTATCTCAGGAGTTCTCCCCACTTAGGTCCACAAGCATTATTGCCTCAGATTCCCTCTCTGTACACAAGCACTATTCAGCCATGGTTCATAAGAATCATTGGACATTTAAACACTCAATGTCCTTATGTCTTCAGCCACTGAGGAAACTGAAGTACAAGTCTTTACTGCCCTTCTCTATATAGACACTTGAGGAGGATTTAAAAAGCCTTGGGTAGTCATGTTAGGATATGTAAGTCTCCATTAACTGGTCTCATGACTCCATACAGTGTAGTCAGAGAGATTTCTATGGGATTATGCAGCACTTTTCATTTAGAAGCAGCTGCTGTTTCCTGAGATAGAGATAGAGCCAATCACTTATGTATACTACCAAATGCTTTAAAGACTTCAAATCTTCATACAGGGATGATGTTTCAGGGTATCCTGATAACACCAATTTTTGCAGTACTTTAGACAAAAGCAAAAGAAAAATGAAATTCAGTGCTCTTGGCTATGCACACATCAAGGAACAATGATTTCAAGTTCCAATTATTTGTGGGGTATCTGAGATGGCAGTCTATGTTGCACCGTGTTCTCAGCCTGTGTTCAACACCCAACTATAGCTGTTATCCATTTCCACAATAGAACTCTTTGCTATTTCCATAAGTGATTCTCCTCTCTGATTAAATAGAACAATATACATAAGAATCCCCTAGCAGAGATTTTCAATAGAGAAAAACCTTGATACAAAAGGCCATATAGTAGGATGCTAAATGAAAGGATCTCTAGGATATAGAAACATAAGCCATATAATGAATGCTTGTTGTTCTTAAGGTACTATGTTATCTCTCATCTCTTTTGCTGTCCCTTGGTTATCTCATATTATTACAGTATCTCACTTTGTTACCTGATATATCAGATATATATTTGTATTTGGTTATTTGAAATTGGATAGGGAACGGGGGAAATCAAGATGCGGGGTGGGAGTGAGGGGAGGGAAATGGGGACCAAGGCATGTGAAAGGGTATCTGGCAAATATCATGTAACCCTTCTATTAATTACAATAAAAATATATGAAAAAAAGAATCCCATCTTGTGCCACTAGTTGTTACACAAGCAAATACCAGTTCTGGTATACTCAGCTGGTATTTGGCTGGTATACTCAGCTTTTGCACAGCTCATTTTCCAACCTGAAAAGAGCTTCTCTTGCAAGCAATCTAAACACTGATAACAGATTGAAGCCTAATCTGTCTCATGCCTAACCTCTGCCTGCTTTCACTAACCTCCCAAAACACACTTTCATATGAGGAAAAAGTAACTTTAATTTTAGATGATTCCAACTCTCTTAAGGTTTCACCAGGTTACTGCTGGCTTGTTTTGAAGCTGATTGCTTCATTACTGCTTTCAGGGGAATTAATATCAACTGCCTGCTTGCTGTCCTTGTTAATATCTTTAAAACTTCTTGATTTGGACCCCTGATAGAAAGACACCCAATGATGGGGCAGGGATTTCTCTATCTTCCCGTAAGTGTCTGATATCATTAATATAATTAATGAGGTGACCAGGGAGCTGGACTCACTTGTCACTATTAGACAGCTAATATAATAATCAAGACTCATGCGGGCAAAGTATGAGAACAAAAACCTTTCTGCTCCCCTCCTTTGTCAAGCTGACAAATGACCTATCCTAATGTGGGCCTCTTTTAATAGTAAATATTTTATAAACACAAATGCTAAGGAAACAACAAGACAAGTTTATTCCACTCCAAACAATTTGGAATGACATATATACAAGGCCAGAAACCCAGCTCTAGGAGTTCCAACAAGTGGAGTCTTGCCACTTACCTCAATTTCCCAAATAAAGAGCAGAATGGTGCTGAAGGGCAAGAAGAGCAGACTTACTATGCAATGTGAGTACAGAGTAATGTAGGAAGAGACAAAGTAAATACTTCAGTTAACCTTTACAGAGATGAACTTTAGGTTTAAATATAGGAAGAACTGAGGCAGAACACTAGGGGTATGTATAATTATTCAACTGTCTCAGATAAAGTTGGGGATAGTATCTCAGGAACTACCAGGGAGGACCTGGGCTCAATAAAAAGTAATTTATATATGAATGTATGCTTTATTTTCTCCAGGGGTTCACTCTCCTAGGAATTAATGTAAAAGAAATAGTAATAAATTTCAACAAAATAATGTTAGATTGAGTGATGTGTATCTCAGTGTATATAAAGAAGCAAAGGAAGACAGCAAACTAAATGTCCAAAGAATAGGACAGATATAAAATGGCATCTGAAATACTAGTTTAAAATTTTATTCATTT
The DNA here is from genome assembly GCF_031878675.1 of Megascapheus bottae. NCBI lineage: Eukaryota > Metazoa > Chordata > Mammalia > Rodentia > Geomyidae > Megascapheus > Megascapheus bottae. The sequence continues at coordinate 14,020,379 of NC_143509.1, forward strand.
ATATGTTATTTTTCATTTTTTGTTCAGTTTATTGAAGTTTTGTTTTTGTTTTTGTCTCGCCAGTTCTAGAGTTTGAACTCAGGGCCTGAGCCCCGATCTTGGGCTTTCTCAAGGCTAGCACTCTACCAATTGAGCTGCAGCACTACTTCCAGCTTTTTCTGTGTATGTCATACCAAGGCTTCATGCATACAAAGCAAGCACTCTATACTAGGCCATGCTCCTGGCCCTAATTAGTTCTTTACATATTGTGGTTACTAACTTTTGGTCTGGTAATTCACAGACGGTATCTAACTAGAAGAAAGGGGATGCTAAAAACACAACAAACACAGGCCTAAAGGTCAGTAAGAGGGACAGTACAGTGAGAGAAGGGAAAGATCATTGTGGTATATAAAAACTGAGAGAAGAAAAAAGATATTATAAAGGGGTATCATGGAATTAAAGAGCTCTTATTCATACATAAATCCTTCCTAGGGTGTGCTGTAACATCACTTCCCATCATCTTCAACATCCTTTCAGTCTCTGAAGGATACAAGTTTACAGAATGCAAGCATGGGTGTCCACCAGGGAGATGTAGGAATTTTATTTCACATCTGTGGACCTCAGCAAGTTGCTAGATATTCCAGAGATGTAAATTCCACGTGCAAGCCACTTCATGCACTAAGCATGCATTCGTAGGCATTAATTAAGCTGCATTAAGTCAGTCAGCTCAAATAAGGCTGGACATTAACAAGGTGGACTTGGTCATTTTCAGAAGTTGCTTTCTGCTCCCGTTAGCAGACTGATTATACTCTAGCTCTCATTCAGGGGCATGTCACCAAACTGTCTACCAAAAGGTACATTACAAGAATGCAAAATTTTAAACACTGAATATCTGAGGAAAACAATAAGAATATTGAACACTGGAGTCACGCTTTTTTACCTCTTCAGCAAAAGTAGTAATCAACACAAATATTTACTGTTTGGAACTGCTGAACATAAAATATGTATGTGGATGGAAATGCAATGTCCACAGGATCTGTATGCAATGTACTAGCTATTGCACTGCAAACAAAATTACTTCTTATTTAAAATGTATCCCACATGCTCAGAATCCATCCCGATCAACACACTGAAGTATAACTTATGATCCAGAAATGAAATTATGTATCTGACTTGGTTACCTGGTGTATTGTATATATGTTTATTTGCTTATTTGAAATGGGGAAAGGAATGGAGAAAACAAGATGATTGGGAGGGGGTAGGAGAAGGGAAAGGGGGCAAAAACATGAGAAAGAGTATCAAGGTTGGAGAAGTAATGTCCCCACTACCTGACAAATATAACTGTATCCCTTCTGTACCTTATCCAGACAATAAAATATAATAAAAAAATCTTTAAAGAATAAAAAAAGAAATTATGGACACACTCCAATTAAAAAAACATTTCATAGAACACAACTCTTATTCATTATGCATCTACCAATGCTTCAGAAAAACACTGAGATCACTGACAACTCTTCACAGAGAGCCTTGATCTACTTCACCAAACAACACAATGTAGGTGAATTAAAGAGAAACTATAGGCAACCTTTTATGACTTATATAACAAGTTCCTGGAATAACTTCAAAAGTTTACTGTACAAAAATAAAATGGTTAATGTTAAATACTAGCTCTAAGATTTAAAAGATTTTAAATTACTTAATATTTCTGATTCATATTTTTTCATTCATATATGTATTATTTGCCTATTATATATCAGACACTATTTCAGGCTCTGGGACTACAGAAATGAATAAAAGATACTACAATCTCTGCCTTTATATTGTTTTAATTTTATTCTTAATTAGAATAATATAGTAGCTATTGAAGATGAAGGCAAAAGATTCATTGCCTATGTAAGTATTCTGTCACAAAAATTAGTAACTGAACTTCAAAGAAAGAGGCAACACATGTCTTCAAAACATTACAAGAAGTGAAATACATGGTATTTCTTCCAGTAAACAATAGCAAGTTTTAGCCTGGAGCCATGGCTCATGCCTGTAATCCCAGCTATTCAAGAGGCTGAAATCTGAGAATCCTGATTCAAAGTAAGCCCAAGCACAAAAGCCTGTGAGATTCTTATCTCCAATTAACCACCAGAAAACAGGAAGTGTTGCTATAACTCAAGTGGTAGAGTGCTTGCCTTGAGCTGAAGACCTCAGGCCCAGAATTCAAGTCTCACGACTTACAAAAAAAGAAGCAAAAGTAATAAGTATTAATAACTTAATAATTTAAAGATATATCCTGGCTTTTCAATAAAATTTCAAAAAATCAGATAAACTAGCATCTACACTAAGGAAAAGGCAAACACTAATGAGTTATTTAAAAAGTACAAGAGAAAAAAATATTAATTAGTGCCAGTTAGGTCAAAGAAGTGACCAAAATTCAAATGCTATTAATATTCCAACTGGACTTCTCTTTTCGTAGTATTAGGAATTGAACTCTGAGCCTCGTACTTGTTAGAGAAGCACTCTACCATTTCATCCAAGTCTCCAGCTGCTTTTTATGTTCACAGTTTTCCAGGTAGAGTTGCGTTGTGCCCAGTTAGATCTGAGCTGTGATTCTACTTGTCCATCCTCATGTCCTGGGCCACCAATCCCCATTTAGCCTGTGGGCTATGGAGAGGGAAAGCAACAGAAAACTATCTATTGGAGTTCCTATAAGTATCACTGTGGATGTCAATGATTTCAAGAAAATTCATCAAATATGGACTTCAGAATTTTGTTTGAGAAAGTGGTCTCATAGTACCTTACATTCATATTCTTATTTCCAAAACAGAAAGCTATCCATTATACCCTTTTCTTGTCATACGTGTCAACAGTTAATGTGTATCATATTTTCTCAGGCACTAAGGGAACTGCTCTATAACCCAGCAGAGTCCCTGGGCCCAACATAGCTTATCACAAGCAAAGTAGTACTCAGGTTATGCCTTTCGAGCTGTGGATGTTTGAAAATTCTACAGATGATCTAGATGCTTTATGGCTCTGTCTTATTGTATCATATTCAAGTTTCAGCTTCTTGAGTATCTGTTATGCTGCCAACAATGATGTAAGAAATAACCCTGGTACTTTTCTCAAATGTCCCACAGGCTTAAGTCTTCTCTGTTTTGATGGCTACATGCTGCAGGAATATGTGCTACATTATAAGATAAAAACAGAATTGGCCAGGCATCGGTTAGAATTTATATTGTAATCAACATGATACACACATTGTTGATAACAAACATCATAAACAATCTGTTTTTACACTTAATGTAACACTAAAAACATATTTAAATGTGTCACTATTGTTCTAGTGTTGAATTTTTTTCTATTTATTTTGTAGAGCCATGACAATGAAACTGAACTGCAATCACAGGTGCAACTATGAATTTTTAATTTTTCATAAATCATAAGTAATATGTCCATAAATGCATAGCTGTCCTTGAGATGATGGATTTTTTATTCTAGAAATATAGTGGAATCTGTTTAGAGTGCAAACTTAGCTAACTCAGCAGTCCTGTGCAGCTGAGTGACAATGGACATGTAGAAATTTTATTTTCTGTAGGACAATTTTTTGCAAATTATCAGATGCTTACTTTTTTCTCTTTTCATGGTATTCTAACAGCACACTCATTGAAAATGATAAAGTAGTTGAGCTCCAACAATTTAGCTTCAGGATCAATTTCTCAGAGGAAAGCTGAATTGGAATGAAAGAATACTGATACTGAATTTCTCACTATTAGCAATATAAGCTAATTTCCATTCATAAGGACCAAGAATGTTTTCCTCCCCATTTCTGTAACTAGGACAACAGCCATTTTGAACTGTAGTATAGGGCATAATGGAAACAAAAAAGTAGAAAATTCTATTTAAGTAGAAGCTGCAGAATTTGAGTATAAACTGTATTTGCCTGGCTATCTATCTACATAAATATTCTCTGAAGGATGTACAGAAACAGATCCCACCACCAGCCATATACAAGGACGTTACAGAAGTCAATAGATGGAGCAAGCAAGGTGATATACATTATAAAAAGAACCCATGGCTATATAACTGTCTGTTCCAATATATTTTCTTATCTCTGATTTTTATGTGTGGGAGGAAGGCAAGGAGGAATCAAAGCTTGCAAGGAGAATTTTAGCTAGTTATTTTGCTAATTTAACGTTCACAATCTGGTCCACCTGATACTGAGCACAAGCTACAAGCAATCCAACACTGACCATGAAATGCTTACTGAAAAATAATGAAGGCTTGACTTTTGACTGAAATTCTTTGCAAGTGAATTAACAACATTCAGGCTTATTAAAACCAGTCAATAACTAACCACACTTTTGCTTTTGAACTATTTTAACAGATGACTGCTTTATGTGGTTTCATATATCTCCTAAGCTCACAAACATTTGCATTTTCTTTATGTCTTAAAAAATAACTGCTGTGGGTTTTTCATTCTTATCCTCTTAAGCACTGAAGTTTCCCATATGAAATTTTAGTCTGGACCTTTTCTGTTTTACGGTGATAAGAGAAGAATAAGTTACTAATTAACTATAAAGTAGAGGCATATATAATTTTCAACATATTCTTTGGAAATTCAAATTGACTGAGGAAAACACTAAACTTATTTCTTGGGCTGAAAAATGTGAGACTTTGACAAGGTAAGTGCTTGCTTCTGCATGAAAAATTTAAGTTAGAAAAATTTGATGCAATGACGGGCCGTATTCCAATAGCAACATGACTTTTTATTATTTTTCTGGAGGTACTGTAGGATAAAGTTTTCTAATATTCCCTGCAATATGCACACAATCCTAAATCTAGGAGTCCTTGAAGAATGCCATAGTTATATATGGCACATCATACCCATATGGAATTTATGCCAATTAGTAGATATTTTCTTTTCCTTTGTCTACCAAAATCCACTTCTAGAAATACTGGAAAGAAGTTTTTCCTCTCATTCAGAGGCTTCCTTTTAATCAAAGACAATAACTTCTATATGAAAGGAAGAATAAGGTTTGGCCTATGAGAAGAAATATAAAGGCTTGTATTGGGGAGAAGTGCCAAACTAATTACAATATTCATAAAACTTCTCAAAACATTGATGACAGGTCCAAAACTAATTACCGATTGAAGAAGCAAACTAGACTATACAAACTAGTTTGATTGTTCTATAGGCAATCAATAACACTGCAACCAATGTGGCCTGAAGTCTTCAAAGACAGAGCCTATTCTTATGGTCCCTAAGTAAACACAAAAGTCTGCTTTAGTAGATTAACTGCATTAAAGATTCTAAATTCCAAATAGCGGTTATATCACGTCCATGGTGTTTGCCCAGAACTGTGTAGTCCTCTCCCATTCGGACTGTAGGCTGGACCATGTGACTTGCTCTAGCAAATAAGATACTAGTCTATGTATCCCAAGTACAGGTTTTTTAAAGTGTGCATATTTTTGCTTTCTTTCTTTTGTTAATGAGCTGACTCATTCCTAGATCCTTACTATGACCAAAATAAAGTGAGCTAATCTTGTGTGAGTGAAGGATATGAAAGAGATGGAGTGAAGCTGAGTTGTCCAAGCTAATATCATTCTAGTCTAGGATCCTTTGTTAAACTGTCAACTGACAACAGATATGTAAGCTAGCCCAACTTGGATTACCTTCATCCTACACTGTTTATATAACCACTGAGATAACACATAGACTCATGATAATAATGTGAATATTCTAAATCTCTACATTTCATGATTATTTGTTACACAGTATTTTAACAGCAACAAGTAATAGGATTGCATTTGGTTACATTCTGAAAACTTTGTTAGATTCTTATTAAAAAACACTTTTTTTGACTGAATAGGCTGAGTAACTGAACACAATAATCTTACCAATTCTTTTCTCCCTCAGTACTTGTAAAGGAAATGCTTTATAGCTTTGATAATTTCCCTATAATTATGACTGCTTGCATTTAGGTATGATATACATATTAATCAAATTTACTTATGGCCCTTATTCAACTTCCATGTCAACATTTTAAACTGTTACTTAAAAGTAGTCTTTAGACCAGAAAAGAAACATCATCCTAAAAAATGAATGTTTCATTTGGAAAGTAAACTATCCTTAAGTGATGGGTAAACAATTTAAAAGGCAAATCCTACTCCAGCGTATGAAACAGCTTACTCAGGCAGTCTTTGGCTACTAAATTTTCTCTTTACATATTTTCAGTAATAGCTAGGTGGATAATGAGAATCAGTCAATCTAATTATTTATTGTGTTAGAACTCAAAGACCATTCTATAGGTATCCTTCATTTGTTTTTTTTATCTATATTTATTGTAATTAATAGAAGGGTTAAATGATATTTGCCAGATAGATGGTGCATTAATTCACATACATTGATACCCTTTCACATGTCTTGGTATCCATTAAACTCCCCCTCACCCCGACCTCTCATCTTGTTTTTCCCCGTTCCCTAATCAATTTCACATAACCAAATACAAATATATCCGATATATCAGGTAACAAAGTGAGATACTGTAACAATATGAGATAGCCAAGGGACAGCAAAAGAGATGAGAGATAACATAGTACCGTAAGAACAGCAATCATTCATTATATGGCTTATGTTTCTATATCCTAGAGATCCTTTCATTTAGCGTCCTACTATATGGCCTTTTGCATCAAGGTTTTCCTCTATTCCAAATCTCTGCTAGTAGAGCCCAAGGTTTCTACTGATTATGATAAATAAGGGAAACCATTGAGCCTAAGTTCATTTGAGTCTGGCTTATTTCACTTAATATGATCTTTTCTAAGTCTTTCCATTCCGGAACAAATGGGGCAATGTCATTCTTTCTGATGGCAGCATAGAATTCCATTGTGTACGAATACCACATCTTGTTGATCCACTCATCAACTGAGGGACATCTAGGTTGGTTCCATATCTTTTCTATGGTAAATAGTGCTGCAATGAACATTGTTGTGCTGGTGGATTTAGTATGTCTTTGTTTCTGGATGACTGGGTAAATGCCAAGTAGTGGAATTGCTGGGTCATAGGGGAGCTCTATGTTTAGTCTTTTGAGGAACTGCCATACTGCTTTCCATAGTGGTTGAAGGAGTTTGCACTCCCACCAACAGTGTAGTAGTGATCCCTCCTGGCCACATCCCCTCCAGCATCTGTTATTATACATTTTCCTGATCCTGGCCATTCTAACTGGAGTGAGGTGGAATCTTAGAGTTGTTTTGATTTGCATTTCTTTTATGACCAGAGATGTTGAACATTTCTTCATGTATCTATAGGCCATTTTTGTTTCTTCTTCAGAGAGGACTCTCTTTAAGTCTTTGGCCCATCTTTTAATGGGATGGTTGTTACTTTGGAGATTAGATTTAGATTGATTCAATTTTTTGAGCTGTTGATATATTTTAGATATGAGGCCTTTGTCTGTTGTATGGTTGGTGAAGATCTTCTCCCACTCTGTAGCCTTCCTAATTAGTTTACTAGCTATGTCTTTTGCCATACAAAAGCTCTCCCAAAGACAGTATGACAGCACATTAGCACACTTAGTAGAAAAAGATTCCTTAGTAGAAATGATTCCTTCAGTATGTTATTTTATCTAATTTTTGTGATAAGTTTACATAGAAAGATTGGATATTGACAATAATTATATTTATTTATGTACATATATAATTATGTAATGTATATTGTTATTGCACATGTGCATGCAAGTGTAACACACATAATCTGGGACACTGGGGAAATAAAGTCATTTGATTTTTGTTAAAACTTTCAAAATTGGGCCAGGAGTTCGTCTTAGCAGTAGAGTGCTCTCCTAGCATGCATGAAGCCCTAGGTTCAATTACTTGGTTAACCACATACCCAGAAAGAGCTGAAGTGGTGCTGTGGCTCAACTGCTAGAGCAATAGCCTTGAGAAAGTTCAAGGACACAATCCAGGCCCTGAGTTCAACCCCAGGACTGGCAAAAAAAGAAAAAACTTTTGGTGACTCCTCTATACATTGCAATAAAAAAAACTTTCAAAATCATCTTTTACTAAATTATAAATCAAGTTATGTAATGGGAAGAAAATGGCATGAGACATACGGTACCCTGCTCCCAATAACTATTCTTTCCTCTACATTTCTTTAGGAATGCAAAATACTATAAACAGAAATTATTAATTTATATCCTAAATTCCTGAACCCATATAAAATACATATAAAAATTAATATATTCAATGGTTTCCCTCATTTACCATAATCAGTAGAAACTTTGGACTCTCCTAGCAGATATTTGCAATAGAGAAAAACCTTGATACAAAAGGACATATAGTAGGACACTGAATGAAAGGATCTCTAGGATATAGAAACATAAGTCATATAATGACTGTTTGTTGTTCTTAAGGTACTGTGTTATCTCTCATCTCTTCTGCTGTCCCATGGTTAACTCATATTGTTACAGTATCTTACTTTGTTACCTGATATATCGGATATATTTGTATTTAGTTATTTCAAATTGGATAGGGAATAGGGGAAAACAAGATGAGGGGTAGGGGTGGGAGGGAGGGAAATGGGGACCAAGACATGTGAAAGGGTATCAATGAATGGGAATTAATGCACCATCTATCTGGAAAATATCATGTAACCCTTCGATTAATTACAATAAAAATATGAAAAAACTTAATATATAATAAGTTCTATATTATGATTTTTAATTTTTTAATATAAATTGTAAAACGGCTACATGATATTTGCCATATAGAAGGTGAATTAACTAACATACATTGATACCCTTTCACATGTCTTGGTACCCATTACCCTCCCCCCCGCCTATCTTGGTTTTCCCCCCTTCCCTATAAAATTTCAAATAACCAAGTACAAATACATTCAATATATCAGATAACAAAGTGAGATACTGTAACAATATGAGATAACCAAGGGACAGCAAAGGAGATGACAGACAACATAGTACATTAAGGACAACAATCATACGTTATATGGCTTTTGTTTCAATATCCTCGAGGTCCTTTCATATAGCTTCATACTATATGGCCTTATGTATCAAGATTTTGCTCTATGTCAGGTCTCTGCTGGTAGAGCCCAAGGTTTCTACTGATTATGACAAATGAGGGAAACCATTGAGCCTAAGTTCCTTTGAGTCTGGCTTATTTCACTTAATATGATCTTTTCTAAGTCTTTCCCTTCCCGAACAAATGGGGCAATGTCATTCTTTCTGACAGCAGCATAGAACTTCATTGTGTACAAATACCACAACTTGTTGATCCACTCATCCACTGAGGGACATCTAGGTTGGTTCCATATCTTTGCTATGGTGAATAGTGCTGCAATGAACATTGTTGTGCTAGTGGGTTTAGTATGCCCTTGTTTCTGGATGATTGGGTAAATGCCTAGTAGTGGAATTGCTGGGTCATAGGGGAGTTCTATGTTTAGCCTTTTGAGGCACTGCCACACTGCTTTCCATAGTGGTTGAACTAGTGTACACTCTCACCAACAGTGTAGTAGTGATCCCTCCTGGCCACATCCCTCCAGCATCTGTTATTATTCGTTTTCCTGATTCTGGCCATTCTAACTGGAGTGAGGTGGAATCTTAGAGTTGTTTTGATTTGCATTTCTTTTATGACCAGAGATGTTGAGCATTTCTTCATGTGTCTATAGGCCATTTTTTTTTCTTCTTCAGAGAAGACTCTCTTTAAGTCTTTGGCCCATTTTTTCATGGGATGGCTGTTACTTTGGAGATTAGTTTTGGAGTGATTCAATTTTTTGAGTTGTTGACATATTTTAGATATGAGGCCTTTGTCCGTTGTTTGGTTGGTGAAGATCTTCTCCCACTCTGTAGGCTTCCTAATTAATTTACTAGCTATGTCTTTTGCCATACAAAAGCTCCGCAGTTTAATGCAGTCCCACTTATCCAGCCTTTCTCTGATTTGTTGTGATTCTGGGTCCTTATTAAGAAAGTTTCAACCTGTGCCAAGGAGGCCTAGTGTATCTCCTATTCCTTCTTATAAAGTTTTCAGAGTGTCAGCTTTTACATCCAGGTCTTTGATCCATTTGGAATTAATTCTTGTGCAAGGTGAAAAAGAAGGATCCAACTTTAGTTTCCTGCAGGTGCTTAACCAGTTCTGCCAGCACAACTTGTTGAAGAGGCTGTCTTTCTTCCATTCTCTTTTTTTGGCTCCCTTGTCAAAGACTAGGTGGCCATAGGTCTGTGGTTTAATATCTGGGACCTCAGTTCTATTCCATTGGTCTTCAGGCCTGTTCTTCTTCCAGTACCCAGCTGTTTTGAGAATTATAGCTCTGTAATAGAGTCTAAAGTTTGGAATTGAAATTCCTCCAGCACTGTTCTTTCTGCTAAGAAGTGTTTTTGCTATATGGGGTCTTTTATTATTCCATATGAAATTTTGAATTGCCTCTTCTATTTCTTTAAAGAATGCCATTGGGATATTGATGGGTATTGCATTGAATTTGTAGATAGCCCTTGGCAATATTGTCATTTTCACAATGTTGATTCTTCCAATCCAGGAGCATGGGAGGTTTTTCCATTTCCTTAGTTCTGCTTGAATTTCCTTTTTTAGGGTTTTAAAGTTTCATCAAAAAGGTCCTTTACATTCTTAGTTAAGCTAATTCCTAGGTACTTTATTTTCTTTGAGGCTATTGTGAAAGGAGTGACTTTCCTGATTATTGCCTCATTCCTCTCACTGTTGGCGTAAAGGAAGGCAGTTGATTTTTGAGGGTTCATTTTATAACCTGCTCCTCTTCCAAAGTTTTGAATCAGCTCAAAGAGCTTGGGCGCAGAGTCTATAGGATTCCTTAAATACAGAATCATGTCCTCTGCAAAGAGGGATAGTTTTATTTCCTCTTTCCCTAGTTGGATCCCCTTTATGCTTGTTTCTTGCCTTATTGCACTGGCTAGGAATTCTAGTACTATATTAAAGAGGAGTGGAGAGAGTGGGCATCCTTGTCTCATTCCTGATTTTAGAGGGAATGGCTTTAGATTTTCACCATTAAGTGTAATACTAGGAGTGGGTTTCTCATACACAGCCTTTATTACATTGAGGTATGTTCCATGGATTCCTAGTTCTAAATTTTTAAAGTTAGAACATCATTATTTCCTGTGGAGTTCTTTCACTGGAGAATTTAAGAAAGAATGTATATTTGAAAGCAAACAGCATTTCTCGTTTTCTTTTTATTAAGAGTGATAACTACTATATTTCTATCACTATGTCAGACTCTCTGATAAGTGCGTTCCAGAGATTTTATTTAATCCTAAATCGGATCTCATTTAAAAGCTAAAAATATATTGTTGTACGATCCACAAGCCAGTGGCTTCCTCCTTCTCCTTTACTATCTTTAACTCTAATGGATGGTGTAGTGAAACATTCAATTTCTCTGTCTTCTTACAGCAAGAGATGGCCAGGAATCATTGTTGGCCATGGATATTTAAGCAGAAATACATGTAGGTCATTTCTAAGAAAGTTTTTATTTTCCTAACAAAAGAACAAATAATGATGACACAACTCCTGCTCTTGTTGCCTTCAATGTAGATGTGTGTCCAAAGGTGTGAACACACTGTTTTAGCACAGGAAAAAGACAAAGAAGATCAGAGAGAAAAAGCTGACCCTGATATTACTAAAGCTTCCCATGGATTCCAGGAACCACCTACACCTCCAGATATATTGTAATAAAAGACAATGTAAGGTTTTGATCATTATTCTGCTTGTTAGTCACTGTCTCACTGCCTCAACTTATAAACATTATGGGTAGAATTTTAAAGTCCCACATTACCTATCAAGCCCAGTGCTGCCTCTTTCCCTATACTTGAGGTTAAACTAGGTATTTCCTCAATTATATCTGCAGAACTTCCCAACATAAATCTAAATTTGGGTTCCAACCTTATGTAAAGTGCTAGATATGAGCTGTGAATAAGCCAGTACTATATAATATATACTGATATAATATAACATTTAGCATTATTAACAGAAGCAGAATTAGTAGATGCGACTTCCCAATGGCTTTTCATTTTCATTTGGCTGTAAAGTAGATATAAAAGCAGAGACAGCATGTCAGGAGTTTGGCCTACTGGTATAGTGCTCGTCTAGCATGCACAAAGATCCAGGTTTGATTCCAAGGAAGGGGTGCAGCACCAGAAGTGGTGCTGTGGCTCAAGTCATAGAGCTCCAGCCTTGAGAAGGCCCAAGGACAGTACTCAGGCACTGAGTTCATGTCCCAGGACTGGCAAAAAGAAAAAAATAATCAGAGACAGAAGAAAATGTCTATGTGTAAAATAGAAGATTCAGATGTCTGTGCAGAAGTAAGACATGAACGTTTTCTTCCTGCAGTTCTCAAGCTGTTCTTAATTTAGAGACCTTTATCTCCTCTGCAACAATTTTCCATGAAATTGAGTTATGAAGACAACTAAAGTAAAACTGTGCCCACAGATTATGGTATCATACAAAGAGATCAGCCTTTGAAGCCAGATAGGTACTTGGTAGCTTAAGCACCTGGGGTGGTTTATTTAACATGTTTATGCGTCAGGATTCTCTCCAATAGTTCACAGGAAAGTTATAGAGTAAGTGTGTTGTTTCTGTAAAGTGCTTAACACAGATTATAGTACATATTAGTTGTTCAGTAAATTTTTCAAATTTTACTTAACTATCTTTTAGTATATTTGCCATTAGACAAAAACAGGAGGAAGGATATAGTATACTATGTCAACCACTACATTTACTCTAAATGATACTCTGTAAACAAAATCTTTTTTAAACCCATAATCTCTAACTATGAGGCAAGGAGATGATGGAGAGAATAATGGTTGACCCTGATGAGATGTCTGACAAAGCTGTGCCAATACTATATAACCTTAAGTTCAAAGAGAATTGAAGAAATATAGCCACAGCAAGTTCTGTTTGCACCATCTGCCTGAAAGTGTCAATGTGGTTTCCTCGTTGCTTTTACTTTGTTTCACAAATATGAAATTGCCCAAGGATCTTTTGACACATTTAGCAGTATGAGTCACAGAATGTTAGCTGTCGAAGAAGACAGAAATCTTTGTCATCTGTCCTGCCCCTTCTCTCCTTAGATTATTCCCTTGACAAGCTCCTCATGTTGGTGGACAATGAAGTTACAAAAGCCAGTAATACACAGGTTCATGCCCTCCCAGCACCAGGAAGAACTCTCTATCTGGCTGTAATGAGTAACCTTTGAAACTGGCTTCTGCGGCAACCATGACTAGCAGCCATGGGGAAGAGAACCAGTTTTCTGTACAAATTGTGGACAAGAACGGTCTTTCAGCTCACTTTATTTATTGATATGACATAAAAGGTCTCCCCTCTTGTATTCCCTGATAAAACTGTCTCTATGTGATTGCTAAGGCCGGGAGAGTGAAGAAAACAGGAAAGTCATCCCAATTTGAACAACTTCTGATCATAAACTAGCCTGAAAAACAAAGAGCTTCAGATCATTTGTTCCTTGGAAGCTGACTGAATTGTTAGCTGTCTGTTCTGCCATGGGGCTCTGGTGGGTTAGCCTGTAAGCTTGCTTCACAGTCTCATGAAGTATCCCATCCTGAATGGTACATCTATTCTGTGTTCATTTTGCTTCCTCTCCCTGCAACAGTTGAGTCAACAGAGATATAGCAGTAATAATGAAATAGACCTGTAATAAATAACTAAGATGCAATGCAGTAGGAAGAAATAAATTGAGTTTGGTCACAATGTTCACAGAACTTTTCTCAAGGACTTCCCATGTGCTAACACTGCACATGGTTATCAAAATTTCCTTAATCTGATGGTGTTATGGTAGTCCTAGCATTTGGAATATTGAGGCGGGGAGTCATGGATTCAACGTCAACCTGGGATACGTAGAAAAATACTTCAAGGAAGAAGAGAAGACAAAAAGAAAGAGAGGGACGGAGAGAGAGTAGGAAAAGAGAAAAATAGGGAAGAAGAGGGAAAAGGTGGAAGAAAATGGAAAGGGAAGGGAGGGGTGTCAGAGGATGAAGCTCAATGTGCTACACAAAAAGATTTGTCGCTAATGTCCTAAACAGGATATAGAGTGTGTGTGGGAGGGGGGGTATTTTTGTGGGTCATGAGGCTTGAACTCAAGGCTTGGGTTCTACCCCTGCACTCTACCGCTGAACCGCAACTCCACTTCCAATATTCTGGTGGTTAATTGGAGATTCACAAACTTTCCTGCCCAGTCTGGCTTTGAACAGTGACCCTCTGATCTCAGCCTCTTGTGTGGCTAGGATTATAGGTGTGAGCCAGCCGCCCATCATAACATTCATACAACTATTCATAGATTACTTGGTTTTGACTTTGGAACTCAGATGTGTCAAAAACCAGAAAGACCCAGGGCACATCATTCCTAAAGTACACAGCTGAATGCTGGCCCTGTTCAGCCCATTTTACTCATTTTTGTTTCTTGCCAGCCATTAGAACACAGTGAGGTTTTCGTTTGTGAGCTTAATAACGAAAAGATAGGAAAATACATTTTAATAGGAGGCTGGTATGATCTCATTAGTCATACATCCAACACAGGGAACAAAGAGAAGGATCCTGTAAATCCCAGCTAGTATTTTAATAGTTTAACGGCCCTCAGAGTTTGCCATACAATTTTTAAGAGTAGATAATACAGGCTTCAAAATCCCAGATCTCCTCCTTTTCTCTCTTTGTGTAAAACTGCTACAGAATAAAAATTTTATTGTACTGAACAGCTTTAAATAATTCAGATAACAGCAATGAACTACTTTTATGACACTATCTAGAATGCTTTCATGGGCATAAATACCTAGCTTTGTTTTAATGGGCTACACAAAAGTTTATCCTAAATTTGCAGTATTTGCAAAGGCCTTTAAGATACAGGATGTTTGTACAAGATGATGTATATGCCCTCATTTGATGGTGACTTTTGTCCCAGGTCAAAAGAAAGTTAAGTTTAATTATATCAACATGCATCATTATAATATGCTAAATTAAAACCAAGGAAATATTTTATCCTCAGGTAACTCTTACTTTAATTTGAAAAGTCTCTCTGAAACAACTAGGAACTGAATTAGTTTGATTTATTTTTTATTTTTATTAAGTTTACTTATCAAGGATATCTTGAGATTTTCCTGGATACAAGCCCAAGGTGCAGGAAGAATAAAACTTTTAGAGGCACAAAAGTTAAAGAATCTTTCCAAGATACTGGTCAATGGGTGTTAGCAACAGGATGTGTACATGATCACACTGAGTGAACACAGGTGGCTAGAAATGATGACAAAGAAGATTCTAATGTATACTAAGCACTTCCTACATTTCTCACTATTTTGAGCCTTCCATATACATCTAAACTTTTTAAGTTTTTTTACATCTAAACTTTTGATAAACTTTTCTGAGATCACTCTTCTCAATTCACAGTCACAAATACTGAGCAATAGAGATATGGGGTAATACCTGCAAAATCACACAGCTTCCAATGGCATGCATTCTGAAACCAAGAGTTGATTGATTTCAACTCCATGCTTTGGAGAGAAAGGAAATACTTATAATGACCAGAGATATGCCAAGGACTATCCAGCACAGCTGAAAGTCTACACTCACATTGGCTGTATATATAAAATAGTAGAATCTAAAGCCAGATGGTTGTAAGGAGATGGAACATTCATGGACATGCTATATTAATTCTTTTGCTCAGGAGTTTCTTCATGGTTATCTAAACCCCACACATATCATCAAGGTGCCAGCACTGACAGTCATCTAGAAAGTTATACAGCCAGGGTCACTCCTACTGCCCAAATACTTTAGCCATCTGAAGTGAAATCAAATATTGAATTAGCAGTAACATTTTTTGTCCGTCATGGGGCTTGAACTCTAGCCTGGACACAGCCCCTGATCACTTCAACTCAAGGCTAGTGCTCTACCACTTGACCCAGAGCACCACTTCCAGTTTTCTGATGGCAAAGTGGAGATAAGAGTCTCATAGATTTTTGTGCCCAGACTAGCTTTGAACTGAGATCCTCAGATCTCAGCCTCTTGAGAATTACAGATGTAAGCCACCAGCACAAGGCTGACAGTAACCTTTTAATTGACATGGATAAAGGAATAAGATCCTGCCATAGGGAATAGTAACAAATACACTCACATCTGTTATCAATCACTCCAAAGTGAACTGTGCACAAGAAGTCACTGAGAAAAAACCCCCAAATCAGAGGTCCTCCTTTTAAAATACTTCATTCAATATTTCACTTGGCTGAAGAATAAGCTGCAATAAATACTTCCACCAAACTAGCAACAATGCCCCTCATCTACTCCTATATACAAAGAAACCAATGAGGCTAATAGATATGAACTAAAGCAAAGGGCAAGACTAGAGCAGCCACATGAAGCATCAGGGTGGCTGGCTAAAGGACAGGAGAGCAAGGGCTGTGCTGCAGAGGCCAGGAAGCCCAAGGCAGCAAGACCAGATAACATCACAAAATCCAAAGGAGAGGACTTGAGACAACTGTTCTCTTCCTGATGGCTTCATTCCATTTATGATTCACATAGAAATATACCCTACTTCTGCATTCCACCTGTCTACCATGAAAAGGCAGAAAGACAGAAATTAATACCCTCCAATAAAACGTGACTAGTAATAGCAGTTATCAGTATTTTAAATGGAATCATTATTCTATCTCATGTCCACAGCTCTGCAGCACAGAGGCATATTTTCAAAATCTTGACAAGTATTTTAAATCCAGTTATCAGGTTTTTCTAGTTACAATAGCACACACAGGAAGCACTTACCTTCCTGACTATATATTGTCTTGGGTTTTAAACCCCCAGAGGGGAATGCGATATTCTACACTTAATTCTGAATAACCTTTTTCTTTTAAATAACTCATTGCTTTTATAAAGCAGATTATATATTTCAATGGAGTTTTTCTATTATAACATTTTATTTGACTTTCATCATCTTATAAGGAAGAGGAAGATGGCAATTATCCCAAGTTTATAGACAGAAGCTGAAAAAGAATACTTTCCTAAGAACACATAGCTACTCATACAAAAAATCAAGGTAAGAATATGAATCTTCTGATGTAAGGGAAACAAACCTAATTTTTCAGATTTGCTTATTTTCAACAACAACAAAAAAGCAACAGTGATTTTTATTGTATAGCCTCCCTCTTAAATTGACTACTCAGCCTAAATCATGGATCAAACATGAAGAAACCTTAAATAGAAGGTCTAGGACAATTACGGTTTAATCTTTTTTTTAAATTTCGATATATAGAGGGGTTACAGTTATATTCACCAGATAGAGGATGCATTACTTCTCACACATTGATATCCCTTCTTATGTTTTTGTCCCCATTTCCCTCCCCCTACCCCCTACCCTCATTTTCCCCTCCTATTTCAAATAAACAAGTAAACATCTATATAATATACCAGGTAACAAAGTGGGATAATGTAACAATATGAAATGAACCAAAGGGCAACATAAGAGAAGGGAGAAAAACATAATACATAAAGAGTAACTTATACTTAAAGTCTTGTTTCCATGTCCTGGAGGTCCATTAATTTGGCCTCATCCTATATGGTCTTCTGTATCTAGGGTTTGAGCTATTGTAATCCTCTGCTAGGAGAGTTTTAGATGTGTACTAATTATTACAGATGAGGGAAACCATTGAGCCTATGTTCCTTTAGGTCTGGCTTACTTCACTTAATATGAATTTTTCCAAGTCTTTCCCTTTCCTTACAAATGGTGTGATGTCAGTCTTTCTGATGGCAGCATAGAAACCCACTATGTATAAATACCACATCTTGTTGATCCACTCATCAACTGAGGGGCACCCTGGTCGGTTCCATATCTTCACTATGGTAAATAGTGCCGCAATGAACATTGTTGTTGTAGTGGATTTAGTATGTCCTTGTTTCTGGACCAATGGGTAAGTGCTCAGTAGTGGAATTGCTGGGTCTACAGGGGAGCTCTATGATTAGCCATTCCACTTCTTGGCATTTACCCAACCATCCAGAAACCAGGACATACTAAATCCACTAGCACAACAATGTTCATTGCAGCACTATTCACCATAGCAAAGATATGGAACCAACCTAGATGTCCCTCAGTCGATGAGTGGATCAACAAGTTGTGGTATTTGTACACAATGGAATTCTATGCTGCTGTCAGAAAGAATGACATCACCCCATTTGTTAGGAAATGGAAAGACTTAGAAAAAAATCATATTAAGTGAAGTAAGCCAGACTCAAGGGAACTTAGGCTCAATGGTTTCCCTCATTCGTCATAATCAGTAGAAACCTTGGGCTCTAATAGCAGAGATCTGCAATAGAGCAAAATCTTGATATATAGGGCCATATAATGTGAAGCTAATTGAAAGGACCTCCAGGATATTGAAACAAAAGCCATATAATGAATGATTGTTGTCCTTAATGTGCTATGTTGTCTCTCATCTCCTTTGCTCTCCCTTGGTTATCTCATATTGTTATAGTATCTCACTTTTTTATCTGATATATTGAATTTATTTGTATTTGGATATTTGAAAATTGATAGGAAGGGGGGAAAACCAAGACGGGTGTGGGGTGTGGGGGGGGAGGGAAATGGGTACCAAGACATGTGAAAGGGTATCAATGTATGTTAATTAATTCACCTTCTATCTGGCAAATATCATGTAACCCTTTTACTAATTACAATAAAAAACAAATATGTGTATAATTACATATTGTATGTAATTATAATATAGAATGATATATAATTGCACATTATACATTTATTATACAACTGCTTTCATGAGACATGTGGTAATTATTTCATGTATCTGTCCCCTTATTGGAGACCTAGCTCCCAGAGGCAGATTTCACCTTTTTCCACATTTAATAAGGATCTTCATACATATTAGGTGCAGAATGATTTTTGGTACATGGAGTAAAGCTTAAGTGGCTATTATTTTTAAGCTATTATTTCCAATTATTTTATCTAAGAAGCAGAACTATGTAGCCCTGTATTCTGCTTCAAATATTTAGAAGTATTTAGGATAAATTACCCTCTGAAAACTTCCATCAAATACAATACTAAAAGGGGAATCTGTTCCCAAGAAAAATAGGCTGTGCTATGCTTTTCAGCTGGTAGTAGAGTTCAAAGTCTCAAGGCAAGTATCGAGTTAATGTCTAACAACTGAACTGCTATTTCATTTTAAGTACTGACAGTGTTCTTAGCAATCGGCAAAGAAGAAAGGCTGTAATGTTCTTTCAGATACAGGGACAGAACTGTTGGTTCTGGGCTCTAACCCCTGCTGCATAATTTACATTCAGAAGGTTATTTTCAAAGCCAAAAGAGCAAGGACTACAAAGGCTTCAAGTAAGAAATTTAGGAATTACTGTATCTAAAAGTCTTCATATTTTAAAACTGTCTTCACATGATAATAGGATTCGGAGTATAATGAAGAAAAGAAAGTTCTCACTTTTCCCCCTGGAAAATGAATTTTTCCTATGGGGAATGACCTGAACTTGTTTAAAGTTATGTTCATAGATATTCCATGGGTTGCAGTTAACTACAGAGTGCTGAAGGAGTGGACATGTTTCTGGAATCCTGACTCAACTAAACTGAATCAAAGCAGAAGCTCTGAGTACCCCCTCACAACAGCTTCCGAAGCTGCATCCAGGGCTTACCTGGCCTAGACAAAGCTCAGCAAATCTCTGAAGGTGGGTGCTCAATTACAGCAGGAAGAGGCTACCTCCCGTCAGTTAATCTAACATCTGCCTGGAAAGCTAGAAGTGTTGACTGTGATCTAGAGCAGAAAACAAGGTGGTAAGTTTGCAGTAAGGAGGGAAAGAAGGAAGGTGAAGTGTACAGTAGAGACAAGAAAGGCTACCACAACCACTTAGGTAAGAGTTCTGACCAGCCATTTCAACTGTCTCCAACTTACTGCTCTAGAAGGATCTTCTTCTCGCTAGGGTACTGTGCTCAGCGTTTGGAGTTCTTTACGTTCCCCTTCTCTGACCTGTGGCCTTAGGAATTGAATCCATTTCAAGTAGTGCCTATGCACTGATGTGATCCCCAGTGTTCATCTTGAGTACTGCCTGTGCTCTTTTGATATGGACATGTGGGCCATCTAATGCACCACTGCTAATACAGGACCCTTGAACATGTGCCCCACGTCAGCCATCCCAGCCAGTCAGAATCAATGGCAGCACCACCTACTTACTTCTGTTTTCCCCAACAACATTCTAGTCAAAACAACTCTTCCCTGTCACTCCCAAAGGTCTTCCACAGGCACCTTTGTTCCGTAGCATTCATTCCCTACACTGCCAGACATAGGCATTTCCTTTTCTTTTGAAGAACAGCAACTTGCCACATCACAATTCTGAGGAAACATTTACCATGGTTTACCTCTGCTCCTAGAACCAACTCTTACTGTAGTCAAAAGTCCCTGCATCATCTGTTCCCTCCCAATGACCACTTTTCCTCCTCCTCCTCTATTCAAAATATACCAGTGCCTTGAGCATGGGAAGTCCCATTGGAACGGAGCCCATGAAGTCATTCTCTTTTCACTCTTAGGGAAAGGATTTTAAATAAAATTCACTGTGTACAAAGTTTCTCTTGGATGCTATATCATAATCTCTGGTTTGGTTCTTTGTACACTGTCCCTCTTTCTGTCCTGGGAGTCAGTCCTTCAAAAACCCTTGTCATTGCAAATTCCTCTCCTTATCTGGAAATTATGTTCCCATCTCCACACAGGATCCACTGCTTTTCCCTATACAGGACTGACAATGATCCACAATTAAATATTCCAGGATGCGTTCTGATTTGATTACTCATTCTAGTAAAAGGCCACATGGGGCTTCAACAAAACACTGCACAGTGGGAGAAGGGTTTGGCAATTCAAATCAAGATGATCCTGAAGACTTTGCATATATTTGTTTCCTCCATTAGTCTGCTCTCTGAACATACAATATTTACTGCCTCCATTGGTCTGCTATCTATACATATATTTACTGCTCCTGTAGTATATCAGGCATCATATATATTTTGAAGGGTGACTGTCAGCTAATGTAGGTGAAAAGTACACCTTACTCCTGCAACCACTCATGATACTCATTTGTCCAAATACACTTCAAATGAAAACCAGTATTTGCTCTAATGCAAATTGATCTGCAAACCTTCCTTTGTTCATAGTACACATAACATATTACATTTTAATGTAGATCTGTTTCATTATCTCTGTACATGCTCTTTTCCACATCAAATTAGGTCTTATCCTTCTGTATCACAAGAGTAGACTATAGCACAGTATAAGCAACACAAATATTTGCCTCACATTACCAACTCAAAAGACACAAAATGACTGGGAAAAAAAACCTTCAAAATATCTCTGTTTTTCCATTTACCTTCATCCAAATTCCTCTCCATCCCCCCATTTCCTCATGACCGCTTTCAATTGTTAAAAGGAGCACATCATGGAGAGAGGAGGATGGATTTTTCTTCTACTCTATAAATATATACTTCGTAGACATATGTATATAAATATACATATTGCATAAGCAAATTTAATGTATCTTAAAATACAATTTATAAGAGGACAACACTTTTCCAAATGCAATTCAGCAATATGAATTTTTAAAGTAGGGTTGATTCACAGTCATTGGGTGACTGAAAGGTGACTTTCACCCGCAACTACATTAGTCAGTCAGCAATTCAATTTTCTCAGATCTGTAAGAGGGGATAATAGCTGCAAATTGTCCTGACATATGCTACCAGCTGCTTCTGTAAAGCAACAGTTATACAACTTGCTCTCTCTCAGTTTGAAGCAGAAAGAAAAAAATTTTCTTTAACAGTTATTTTCCATTTTCAAGTTTGGAATTAAAAGTCTGAAACTGCCTCTGTGCACAGTACACAAAAGCCAGTTCACAAAAGCTACTCTGATACATAAGCTTAACTGCTGACTCATTTTTTCACAATTTGACCACATTTTAATGTTTCCATGAAATTTTACACTACATCTGAAATAATACCGCATTTTTTCAAGAACTGTTCAGATCCCTCACTTCATGAAGCCTAAAAACCAGGCTGAGTGGTGTGTTCAGTGTATAATGCAGGGAGTACTTGCCACAGGTCCAAGCAGGAGAAACTGAAGTTCCAGGAAATCAGAATGTGACTACTACAAAATAAGTGTCTTGATTCCTGTTCCTTCATTCAACAACAGTAACATTCAACTCCACATGAGAAAACCATTCATATCAGGAAATCATTCTACCTTTAATTCATGCTATTTATCCAAACTCAACAACACCACCTGTGATTTTCATGGTCTCCAGAGTGTCATGCTATGCTCTGTTCTTATAACTCAGTCTTACTCCCAAGGCATAGCCCACTGACTATCTTCTCCTGGGAAGACTTCCTCGAAATTCATCACCAGCCCATTCTCCAGCTCAGAATCATTTCTAATATATTTTTATTGTAATTAATAGAAGGGCTACATTATATTCACCAGATAGAAGATGCTTTACTTCACAAACATTGATACTCTTTCTCATGTCTTGGTCCCCATTTCCCTCCCCCAATCCCCAACCCTCATCTTGTTTTCCCCCCTTCCCTATCCAATTTCAAATAACCAAATAAACATATATAAAATATATCACATAACAAGGAAAAATACTGTAACAATTCGAGGTAACCAAGGGACAGCAAAACAGATGAGAGATAACATAGTACATTAAGGACAACAATCACTCATTATATGGCTTTTGTTTCTATATCCTGGAGGACCGTTCATTTAGCATCATACTATATGGCCTTATGTATCTAGGTTTTATTCTATTGGAAATCTCTGCTAGGAGAGCCTAAGGTTTCTACTGATTATGACAAATGAGGGAAACCATTGAGCCTATGTTCTTTGAGTCTGGCTTACTTCACTTAAAATGATTTTATTCTAAGTCTTTCCATATCCTTACAAATGGGGCGATGTCGTTCTTTCTGACAGCAGCATAGAATTCCATTGTGTATAAAACCACATCTTGTTGATCCACTCATTAACTGAGGGGCATCTGGGTTGGTTCCATATCTTTGCTATGGTAAATAGTGCTGCAATGAACGTCATTGTGATAGTGGATGTGGTATGAAGTAGTGGATGTGGTAGAAGAGGCAATTCAAAATTTCATATGGAATAAAAAAAGACCCCGTATAGCAAAAACACTTCTTAGCAGAAAGAACAGCGCAGAGGGAATTTCAATTCCAAACTTTAGACTCTATTACAGAGCTATAATTCTCAACACAGCTTGGTACTGCCACAGGAACAGGCCTGAAGACCAATGGAATAGAACTAAGGACCCAGATATTAAACCACAGACCTATGGCCACCTAATCTTTGACAAGGGAGCCAAAAAATAGAATGGAAGAAAGACAGCCTCTTCAACAAGTTGTGCTGGCAGAACTGGTTAAGCACCTGCAGAAAACTAAAGTTGGATCCTTCTTTGTCACCTTGCACTAGAATTAACTCCAAATGGATCAAAGAACTGGAGGTAAAAGCTGACACACTGAAAACTTTACAGGAATGATTAGGAGATACACTAGGCCTCCCTGGCACAGGTTGAAACTTTCTTAATAAGGACCAGGAATCACAACAAATCAGAGAAAGGCTGGATAAGTGGGACTGCATTAAACTGCGGAGCTTTTGTATGGCAAAGGACATAGCTAGTAAATTAAGTAGGAACCTACAGACTGGGAGAAGCTCTTCACCAACCAAACAACGGACAAAGGCCTCATATCTAAAATATATCAACAACTCAAAAAATGGAATCACTACAAAACTAATCCCCAAAGTAACACCCATCCCATTAAAAAATGGGCCAAAGACTTAAAGAGAATCTTCTCTGAAGAAGAAACAAAAATGGCCTATAGACACATGAAGAAATACTCAACATCTCTGGTCATAAAAGAAATGCATATCAAAACTACTCTAAGATTCCACCTCACTCCAGTTAGAATGGCCAGAATCAGGAAAACGAATAATACCAGATGCTGGAGGGGATGTGGCCAGGAGGGATCATTACTACACTGTTGGTGGGAGTGCAAACTCGTTCAACAACTACGGAAAGCAGTGTGGCAGTGCCTTAAAAGGCTAAACATAGAACTCCCCTATGACCCAGCAATTCCACTACTTGGCATTTACCCAAACATCCAGAAACAAGGGCATAATAAAACCACTATCACAACAATGTTCATTGCAGTACTATACACCATAGCAAAGATATGGAACCAACCTAGATGTCCCTCAGTTGATGAGTGGATAAACAAGTTGTGGTATTTGTACACAATGGAAATCTATGCTGCTGTTAAAAAGAATGACATGGCCCCATTTGTTAGGAAATGGAAAGACTTAGAAAAAATCATATTAAGTGAAGTAAGCCAGACTCAAAGGAACTTAGGCTCAATGGTTTCCCTCATTCGTTATAATCAGTAGAAATCTTGGGCTCTACTAACAGAGATTTGCAATACAGCAAAATCTTGATACATAAGGCCATATAGTATGAAGCTAATTGAAAGGACTTCCAGGATATCGAAACAAAAGCCATATAACGAATGATTGTTGTCCTTAATGTACTATGTTGTCTCTCATCTTCTTTGCTGTCCCTTGGTTATCTCATATTGTTATAGTATCTCACTGTTATCTGATATATTGAATTTATTTGTATTTGGTTATTTGAAATTTGATAGGGAAGTGGGGAAAACCAAGACGGGTGGGGGGTTTTGAGGGGGAGGGAAATGGGTACCAAGACATGTGAAAGGGTATCAATGTATGTGAATTAATGCACCTTCTATCTGGCAAATATCATGTAACCCTTTTACTAAATACAATAAAAAAATGCAAAAAAAAAGAATCCTATAGACTCTACTCCCAAGCTCCTTGAGCTGATTCAAAACTTTGGAAGATTAGCAGGCTATAAAATCAACACTCAAAAATCAACTGCCTTCCTTTACGCCAACAGTGAGAGGAAGGAGGCAATAATCAGGAAAGTCACTCCTTTCACAATAGCCTCAAAGTAAATAAAGTACCTTGGAATTAGCTTAACTAAGAATGTAAAGGACCTTTTTGATGAAAACTTTAAAACCCTAAAAAAGGAAATTCAAGCAGAACTAAGGAAATGGAAAAACCTCCCACGCTCCTGGATTGGAAGAATCAACATTGTGAAAATGACAATCTTGCCAAGGGCTATCTGCAAATTCAATGCAATACCCATCAATATCCCAATGGCATTCTTTAAAGAAATAGAAGAGGCAATTCAAAATTTCATATGGAATATAAAAGACCCTGTATAGCAAAAACACTCCTTAGCAGAAAGAACAGCGCTGGAGGAATTTCAATTCCAAACTTTAGACTCTATTACAGAGCAATAATTCTCAAAACAGCTTGGTACTGGCACAAGAACAGGCCTGAAGACCAATGGAATAGAACTGAGGACCCAGATGTTTCCTTAAAACAGTGAAACAACTGACCATTCTAGGCTTACAGTCCTGCCTCATGATGATAAGCTGTAGCAGAGTAGAGGTTTCCCCTCCAGATAAACTACTCTGCTGATCACAGCCCCTGTTACTCCCACTAGTCCCCACTCTACCCTGTTTTCCTGCATTAATTCTGTTGAAATCTTGGCTCTTCCTAAGGAGCTTCTTCAATTACTGTGTGTCTGCACAGTAATTAAAGACTAAACTCAAGTTGGGCATGGTAGAACTTGCCTATAATCCCATCCTTAGGAAATGGAAACTGAAAGATCTTAAGTTTGAGGCAAGCCTGGACTACATATGTAGTTATTTCCAAGCCAGCGTAAGCTACATAGCCAGATCCTGTCTCAAAAAGGAAAAAGGAAAAAAAAAGTCAAAAACCAGAACAGAAAAGAACAAAACCTATTCGGCTCATTTTGGTGCTCAGAATGAGGTTTCTACGTTTGGACCTTTTTCATTTTCTTCTCATATTTTATTATAATATTCCAAAGAAACTCTCAGAAGGCAATGATTATATCATATATTTTGTATTTCCCACAGCTCTCCATACAAAATGAAGTACAAAGTAGATAATTAATGATTGTTAAAAGAATGCATGAATAAAGAATACATATATATAAAAAAATAAAACAAGAAGTACTTGAAAATGAAAGCAAGATTATAACAACTGCTTGTTGCCCATGTTTTTAAAAACATGAAATGTCAGTCTTAAAAATATTTGCTTTTGAGGTGTGGGGGTGGGGGGAGGGAAATTGGGACCAAGACATGTGAAAGGGTATTAATGAATGGGAATTAATGCACCATCTATCTGGCAAATATCATGTAACCCTTCTATTAATTACAATAAAAATACATGAAAAAATATTCATTTTTGAGCCAGGTTTGAGAGCTCATCTTTATAATTTTAGCTTCTTGGAAAGTGGAGATCAGGGGGTTGAGCAATTCAAGGCCATTCCAGTCAGAAGTACTCCCAACTCTATATCAGCCAGGGGCCCTGATGACAAGCACCCGTCATCTCAGCTTCGAGGTCACTCTGGCTGGGCACACATGGCTTTTGCTTCATCCTCAGTGACACATGGGAGCACAGCTAGCAGGAATGTAGCCCAAACTTGTCCACCCCAGGCTAGTCCCAGCCTGAAAAATAACCAACATTGAAAGGGCTTGGAATAATATCTCAGTGGTAAAGCACCAGCCACCAACCATGTGGCCCAGAGGTGAATTCAACACCTCCAAAATGAATGCACACACACCTTACACAAAACAATACTAGTAGCCTGCTTTTCAGTGCATTAGCTTGGGGAACGATTGTGCCTGAGGTTATTTCCTAACTGATCAGTAAAGCTTATCCTTATCACAGTTCTATCTAGTTGATTCTTTTTGAGCTTTCCTTCAGAACTGCAAATCAGTCATTTCAGGACCAGACTAGAGCTACAGCAAAGATTATCCTGAGGCATGTAATTTGTTTTAATTTCAGTGAATCCTCAAGAAAAATTTCTGAGACACCTTCAGTACATTTTGACAACCCCTATTATTCTCAATGCCACAAATCATCAGGAAAATTCTAATATTAATATAGTGTGGAGTTATGAAATATTTGCCCAGAGAATAGTTCATATTAAAATTAATATTTAAAATTGCTTCTTTTCTCCCAAATGGATTACATAAATTTCCTGTTCTGAGTACTGGGGAATCAAGTCTCAGTCCCTGAGGGCATTGTAAGTTAAGGTATAACCGATAAATCCAGCAAAATCCAGCCGAAAGAATAGGCATTGTTGATCACACATTGCCTGCCAAACAGCCAACAGGCTTGATCCGTGTTCTGTTATTTAGTCTGTTGAGTTTTGTGGATGGTACCATCAGTGTATTCCTCACTCAGTAGTCAAGGGCACTTCTTAGAGACACCATACTGGTTTCTTTGGCAACAGAACAGCATCAAAACAAGGAAGCAACCAGCAGGACAGGAAGACCTCTTTCAAGTTCACATCTAAAAGCACCACTCCCAGTCATACATCTGGAAAACAGGCAAGGAAGACACATTTGAAATATACTCTGCCTCAATGGGAATTTTGAAAATTATGTAAAGGAACAGGACATTTCCCTTTTGAGGGAGGACAAATTAATACATCATTAGTGGGTCTAAACTTTAAACATGCATACCTTCTGAAACAGTAATTTTGTTTCTATTAATGTATAGTATGCTGTACCACCTCAGTATTGAATTAGTAAGTAGCTAAAGTAATATAATAAATCCATGCAGAGGAATCTCTATTCAGCTTTGAGAAAGACTATAAATCTATATATACTGACATGGGAAGTATCTTGATTATATTACAAGGTTTAAAAAAAAGCAGTTCAAATAACAATAGAAGAGGCTGGAAATGTGGCATGGTGGAAGAGTGTGTCTAACCTGCAATGCCTAGGCTTTGATTTCAAGCCCCAGGACTAGCAAAAAATGACAGTGGGATACACTGTCTATTTTCATGTGTGAAAAAGCATGTGCATCCACCTCACTCCAGTTAGAATGGCCAGGATCAGGAAAACGAATAATAACAGATGCTGGAGGAGATGTTGCCAGGAGGGATCACTACTACACTGTTGGTGTGAGTGCAAACTCCTTCAACCACTATGGAAAGCAGTGTGGCAGTGCCTTAAAAGGCTAAACATAGAACTCCCCTATGACCCAGCAATTCCACTACTTGGCATTTACCCAATCATCCAGAAACAAGGGCATACTAAATCCACTACCACAACAATGTTCATTGCAGCACTATTCACCATAGCAAAGATATGGAACCAATCTAGATGTCCCTCAGTTGATGAGTGGATCAACAAGTTGTGGTATTTGTACACAATGGAATTCTATGCTGCTGTCAGAAACAATGACATCGCCCCATTTGTTAGGAAATGGAAAGATTTAGAAAAAATCATATTAAGTGAAGTAAGCCAGGCTCAAAGGAACTTAGGCTCAGTGGTTTCCCTCATTTGTCTTAATCAGTAGAAACCTTGGGCTCTACTAGCAGGGACCTGCAATAGAGCAAAATCTTGATACATAAGACCATATAGTATGAAGTTAATTGAAAGGACCTCCAGGACATTGAAACAAAAGCCATATAACGAATGATTGTTGTCCTTAATGTACTATGTTGTCTCTCATCTCCTTTGCTGTCCCTTGGTTATCTCATATTGTTATAGTATCTCACTTTATTATCTGATATATTGAATTTATTTGTACGTGGTTATTTGAAATTTGATAGGGAAGGGGGGGAAACCAACACGGGTGGGGGGTGTGGGGGGTAGGGTAATGGGTACCAAGACATGCGAAAGGGTATCAATGTATGTGAATTAATGCACCTCCCATCTGGCAAATATCATGTAACCCTTTTACTAATTACAATAAAAAATAAATAAATAAATAAAAGAAAAAGCATGTGCACTGTTTTGCTTGCAGGCATAGAAATTACATTATTCACAAAATATTTTCTACATAGTAGGTAGGGTAGCTACACTGGACATGAAAGGGCGGGGACAATTAATATGGATGAAACAGTCCTGTTTCATTAACTTTCTACCTTATTGTTCATTTATTTCTTCAAATTTTGGGTTTGTCTGAGAGATGAGAGACTCTCTTCTCTCTTTGATTATATCAGAATAAAAATAGATATTGGTCTGGAGGTGTGGCTCAAATACTACAGCACCAGATGTGCAAGCAAGCTGAGCAAATATGAAGCCATAAGTTCAAACCAAGTATTTTCTAAAATCATCATCATCATCAATAAAAGTAATAAATAGCATAAGCTGGGGACAAGCAGAAAAGTTCATGAAACGTTAATTTCTAATTAATCAGCAAAAAGAAAAAATTCAGAAGTGGAGATGTAGCTCAAGTGGTAGAGCATGAAATAGTTGAAATAGCCAAGTGAGAGCTCAAGGTCCTGAGTTCATGTCCCAGTGGTGCTTCTCTTAATCAAATATGAATGCACACATACACACAGGACTGAAAATGTACATGGTATACACTGCCAAATACACAGCTTACTCCCTCCAGCAGCTCCTAAAACCTGTTATTAGGTTGCAGGTTTGAAGTCTATAGCAACTCCACATCTCTTAGGCACCTTATTTCAAAGAGGATTGAACAGAGGGAGCAGGAAAAGACTTAGTTAACTAGGGCAGTATTTCTCGAGATATTTGTTGTTGACATTGCAAAAGGGACAACATATTATATTTGATTTCCCATTTTCAAAGCAAAAGGAAAGGCAATCCACAACATAGGAAACATTTCACTTTCCTTCCTATTTTAATCAATCTTGAAAGAAAGACTGGGGTGGGAACACTTAAAGCATAACTCTGCGGTTATTGAAAACCCCAAGAATGATGAACTTCATGCATATGATGTTGAAATAACACACAATGAATTGTAGGCACTCTGAACGGCAGTGAAATTTACAACTCCTTTCCTCTGTTCCAAAATAAAAAAAGAATTTCTATCTTCCCAGCAAGTGGTCTCCAAAATAAATGCTGTTCTCACACCCTTGAGCAAAGAAAGAACTTGGGGCAAGAAAGCACAATGTGTTTTTATTTACAAATTATATACGTCACATCACTTTACTAACATGCTACCAAATATAAAAATTGAAAAATAAATTGTATGAGATATAAAATGCATAGCATATTAGGCATCTCAGCATTTTTCCCCACATTGCCTGACATACTGTTCCACATAACTCAAATACTGACTATGATGATGTCTCGTGCATAACTATAAATTTCTACCTCCCTAAATATCCCTTCCACACAGAGAGCCTAAAAGGACAGAAATAAGTTGAGACCATAAATGATTCTCTCAATTTGGGTAGGTATGATACTAACTGAGTGCTTTCCAGGTGTGAGGCATTGTAATGTCTTGTGTTTAATTTTCCCCAAAACTCCATGTGGTAGATCATCTTCCCAGTTAACAGCTAAAGAAACTGAGGACTAATGTACCTTAGAATTGGCTAGTTAGAAAACAGTAGCAAACTGTGTAATAACCCTTTCTTGACTGAATTTATTCTGGGTCCATGGCTCGCCAGAGAGAAGCTTTGGATTCCCAAGGGGATCCTTAGCAACATGGGAAGGAGGGGGAAATTTGGGTTGTCTGAAGGCACAGGGAGATGTCAGGGTTCCTCTCATCTTTTGGTAGAAGCGAGGGATGCTAATATTCTGACGTGGACAGGACAGTCCAAGAATATACCCACAGTGCTGTGGAGGGAGAATCAAGAGGTGTCAGAGATGAATGACGAGCCAGATATGTTCATCACAGTGCAATTTGCAATAGCTGAGTAGTCCAAGACTCAATAAATTACAGTGTATCTATTTATCAGAGCTCTGTGGCTACTAGCATGACATTTTTTCAAAAGAATAACCATATGAAAAAAATTCACACTTCCTATTTACATGTGCAAAAGCAATATTCACCAAAACATTCATATTCACAAGTCCTAAAAGTAATCTGGTTAGCAGGGTTGTTGTGTTAGAAAAGTATTTATATGTTTATGTATGCACATGGGAAACACTTTGAAAGACATCAGCCAAAGTATTAATTACTATTTGTTGCTGAAGTATAGTGGAGAGTCCATATAAAATATTTTATGACAGAATCATTATAAATAGCCACACATACCACTGTAAGAAGGAAACACTCATAAGTAATATAATCTATTATCTCAAAGTCCTTATGAATTTCGTAAGCCAAAGATTTGATACCCATCTTTTCAGAATGTGTCACTGGCAGCATTTTATTTGGTTTTATTTTCTGACATCAAGTTCTTTAATAATAGAAAAGAAAAGCACCAGGTGTTTCTCATCAGGTGCCTTTGCAATGGCAGCAGAGTTCACTGGTATATTTTTTTTCAGAGCCAAAATAGCACCTACTATTCACATGCCCTATCTTTAAAGCCTTCACTGTTTCACTATGATTCAAAAGTGAAGTTACTCACTCCTGCCCACATGGCAAGAACAATAGGATCATGACACTGAACTGAATAAATGCTTGAAAGTTCATAAATACTAAGTATCTCATCTCAGAATGTCTTATGAGTAGAAATCATTATGATGCTGTCTGCCATATAATTTATCATCATCATCATCATCATCATCATCATCATCATCGTTTGGGTTTTTGTTCTGGTACTGGTGATGGAACTCCATCACCTGAGCCACACCACCAGTCCAACATTTTGCTGGTAAATTGAAAATGAAGAATTTTCTGTTTGGACTAGCTTCAAACTGATCCTCCAGGTCTCAGCATAGTGAGTAGGTAGGATTTCATATGTCAGCCACTGGTGTCTTGCTCAGAAGTCTTACTTTATTAGAACACAGTCTAACAAATTACCCTTTATTTGACTGACCAGTACCTCATTGTGACCTGGAAAAAAAATACTACTAAAATGGCAGCAAACCTTCAAAAATACCATGAGATTTATATCGGCCAAAAAAACTGCTAAGAAAAAGTTTATTCCCCAATACAGATGAAAAATTTGACCTACAGTAGCAAGAAAAACAACAAAAAAGAAAGAGCTGGACAAACACAAAATGGAGAAAGAAGATAAGAATTGTGATTTCTTTCAAAATTGTAATGATTAAATAAAATAAAATTTGCTTATTTTCATCTTCAAGGAATCCAAATGGTTTACCTTATATCTAGCATACAGACTATTTCTAAATAATAACAGTTAACAATATCACAAAGTATAAAGGTTTTCAGAAACATAAAAATGTTAGAAGGTATTTCAGGTACTTCTTTGATTCAAATTTGAGAAGATATATCTAATTATGACATGATATCAAAAGGAATGCTGTATAAACTAAGTAAGCAAAGATATTTGCCAGTAATATTAAAAGTAATTCCTGAATGTTTCTCAAGTATGTGAAATACAGAGAAAATCAATGCATAGCATGGCAGTGCCACTTGTCAAAACAGTCTGTTAATTATCTTTATCATGCTCATGGCAAAACAGGATACTGTTGGATAAATAACATCTTCACATAATTTAAATCCATGCTATGTTTTATTAATTTAGATCCTCCGTTTACCCCAAGAGGGGATGGAGATGATTGGCTACATCTGCTGTTGCAAATATACACAAAGCCTTATTTGCAATGGAACAAAAACACAAATTTAGAATTGGATTGACGAATGTCCAAAACCCAACTATAATATTTCAGTGCCTGTCTTTGCACAAATTACATAATACTATTGACCTTCCGTGTCTCTATACATTAAAAATGAACAGTGCCAATAATCAGATCCTTCATAGGGTCCAGTAAGAAAAACAATGAGATGTTTTTGTGAAGTTCTGGCAACACAGTAGGGATTTGATTGCTGTGAATTTTTTTTATCTCCTTCCCATATTTACCTTTCTTTCCTTGCTTTCATACCTAGATCTTCACAAGGCAAGTTTATCTGGAGGGAAAACAGAAAGAAGGAAGATAAGGCCATATAATGTGAAGCTAATTGAAAGGACCTCCAGGATATTGAAACAAAAGCCATATAATGAATGATTGTTGTACTATGTTGTCTCTCATCTCCTTTGCTATCCCTTGGTTATCTCATAATGGTATAGTATCTCACTTTGTTATCTGATATATTGAATTTATTTGTATTTGGATATTTGAAATTTGATATGGAAGGGGGGAAAAACCAAGCCGGGAGGGGTATGTGGGGAGGGGGAGGGAAATGGGTACCAAGACATGTGAAAGGGTATCAATGTATGTGAATTAATGCACCTTCTATCTGGAAAATATCATGTAACCCTTTTACTAATTACAATAAAAAACAAAAAAGAGAAAAAAAGAAAGAAGGAAGAAATAAAGGGGGGAGAAGGGAAGGAGGAATAGAGGGAAGGAATGGAGGGAGGGAGGTAAGAAGAAAAAGAGGAATTCACCTTACCAGAGGCTTACACCTGTAATCCTAGCTACTCAGGAGATTGAGATCTGAAGATGGAGGTTGGAAGCTAGCATGGGACAGGAAAGTCTGTGAGACTCTTTAACCACCAATTTCAGACATGGAGCTGTGGCTCAAGGGGTAGAACTACAAGGAACAGAGCTAGGTCCCTAAGTTTAAATCCTAGTGCCAGCACCAAAACAAAGAGACTCACCTTAAATTCAAAGAATGTTCTAAGGAAAAGGAACTGTAAACAGCAACAGGCTCAAATCCCCTGATTATACAGATTGTGAAACAGAGACCACATCAGGATCATTCTATAGAAACATGCATGCGCAGGGACCATTTCCTCTTATCCTCCAGAAATGACTAAAACTAGAAGCCATTGGGAACAAAACCCTTCAACTTCCAGGGCTGAAAGGGCTGATTGTTCCAGGGCCACAAAGTTCCCTTTTACCCAGGTTATACAAGATGTGGAAGGTGGTAAACTAGGAGTTAAAAAAATAAGCAACATTTCTTTTCTGGACTATCCTATGTCCTTGTGAGAATTGCATAAACAAGCTTGAGGAGTGACTGCAGAGAACACCCCTTGGACACAGCACAAGGGCTCCACCTTCAACCTCAGAATGAAGAGGAACTTTTCAAAAATGCTATCTGAATCTTAAAAAAGCAGATCAGAAATGCAGTTTCTTCTTACAAAACGTGAACCATACAACATTTCACTTTGCAAGCTTTCATCCCAAGAATTTTATTCTCCACTGGTGAAATCACACAGGTAAAATTTTAAAATAGGGTTTTAAAAAAACTATTGCATTTCCTTTTAAGTTCTTCATCATTCATGCTGCTGTGTCATTTTCTTTATAGTTGCAACAGAAGCTGATGAGCTCTTGCATTCTAATTCTCCTAGAGCTTCACTCCAGTGGACTTAGGATTTTGCAACAAAGAAAAAGGTTAATCTTTTCTCAGTAGATCTATTCATAAATTATTCTTTATATTCCAATAAATACTTGGCAGTTTGGGGAAGAGAAACTTCAATCATGACAAAAGAAAACAAAATTCAGTGCTATTCAGAGCCATTACTTAGACTTTGAAGATTAGTTTTTACTAATCACATTGGTGAGTGATATAGTTTATATTAAAAACCACATAAAATATTCTATTAATTCACAGAGTAAAACTCCCAAATATAGGTTAACTCCTAAAGAAGGTGATATTGTGACATAACAGAATGGAAGGCCATCTTTCTTTCTATCATATACTTATAGATGTTGGTATGTGCACCCTGTTTTGTCTTTCTGGCTCTACCACATTCTCAGATGTCTAAGTCTTGATAAAAAGTAGTCACAGATACTCAAAGGAAAGGGACTATCTAGCTAAGGAAAACTAGAAAAAATTATATCCAGAGCTCTTACCTTTCCTTTATTCTGATTACAAACCTGAACTCAGAAATGTGAGTTTGGTGAGTCCCAAAAATGTTGGAAAGGGTTTATTACCCCCATCGGAGCAAGGATTAAAACCAAGTCCTATTTTCGTTGTATTTTTTTATTCAGCACCCAAACTTTTCACTGTGCCTTGCTCATTTATAATCTCCTATATTTGAAATTCAAAGAGCAGTTATTAAAAGCTTAGTTCCATGGTAGGTGTTCTTAAAATGTATTCTATCCTCTATAATGATGTGGTGGCTTAGTTATTCTATTATGGTGTGTTTATCATTGAGAAAACACAGTGTAAAGAAATTAAATAAGCCCAGAGTTGAGTCAGTGGACAAGAAAACCTGAACTCTTAATCGCTCTGCTGTATACCACAACCCTCCCTATAATCTGTATGCAAATGAGTACCCAATTCAATTCAACGAATATTTCAGAGCAATTTATATTTAACAAGACATTGTACTTTATGAGAATGAAGGATAGAAATCTTAGAGGACTTGCCTGAAATCTCAGAACACTTTCACAAATGTCCATACTAGAACTCAAGTACTAAACATTGGGCCTGAAGAGCAAGCAAGAAGACAAGTTGAAAGAGAACAAGCTCTGAAAATGAGACACATTGGTCCTCAGAATCCAGGCCCATCACATCCAATGTATGACATAGGTCTAAAGTGAACCTTACTTATTTTACATCCCCACCAATTAACTAAATTAAATATTAGGTACTGCTCTGCAATTTTATAGAACTTTTTACTTTGTTTAACACATTCTAGTCTTCTTCACTGCAAATGAAGTAGATACTCCTCTTAAAAACAATGCGAACACAGTAGTGGTACTTGCCTGTAAAACAAGCTTTTGAAAGGTGAGACGGGAGGTCATCCTGGAATACATTTTGAAATCCTCTCTAAAAACCATAAAGGAAAGAAAAAGAAAATATTGTTTCAGAAATATAAAAGCCACATATAGTTTTTCAGATAAAATAAAGGACACTGAACTAAATTGGAATTTCAGAACCAATTTTTCAGTTCAAGGATGTCTTAAATATTGCATGTTTATCTAAAATTAAAATTTTACTGGGAAGTTCATATGTGTTTGCTAAATATGGCAACCTAAAAATGGCTGTGCTTGAAATAACTAAGAATTTCTTGAAATATCATTCAAAACAGAACAAAAATTTCTTCCTCCTAGAAATTAAAATATCTTAAGATGTCAATAACAAAAAAACATAAGGAAAAGAAAGGAAGGACAGTGAAACTAATTTCCCTTGGGATACATAGCCACTGTAATTATCAGAAGCATTTGGAAATGACCCATATATTGCTTAGAAATTTTGA
Source organism: Megascapheus bottae (assembly GCF_031878675.1). Taxonomy (NCBI): domain Eukaryota; kingdom Metazoa; phylum Chordata; class Mammalia; order Rodentia; family Geomyidae; genus Megascapheus; species Megascapheus bottae. The sequence goes on from NC_143509.1 coordinate 14,056,517, forward strand.
TCAATAATACTTCTAATCTTTTGCCCATTCTCCTCAAGATTTAATTTTTGGAATCCTATTTATTCAAAAGATGTTAGACATTGTCATTTTATTGGTTTATTTCCACCTGTGAACTTTGAACCATAATGGAGACTTTTGTTTTGTATGGTCTGCTCTCCTCCCTTGACCTACGAAGGAGACCCTTTGGACTGGACATGGAGATCAGAACAGATGCTCCAGTGCACAATATCCAGACTCGGAGCACAGATTTATTTCCTCCAAATCAGTTTTGTTCAGTGAAGTTTCCCCAGACTCTCAACCACTGCCAAGGTTAATGTAGGCCCTGACTCTGCCTGCTGATTCATATTAATAAAGACAATCAATGATCTTGTTTCATACAGTGTCTGTTTTTAATATAACCTATTTGATGAGGCTGTATTAATTTAGGAGAAATATGCACTGGCATTCTGGCATGCACTTTTCCTAATTATCTCAAGGCTCTCATTCCACAGTGAAATTAGACTGTGGTTATCACGGCTAATGGAAGCCCATAGCTCTTAGCTAAGTGATCTCCTCCAGTGGAAAGTCATCGTTTCTTGCTCCTGGCTACATAAACATGATGTTCTATCTAAGCAATCCCCTGTGGCTGTGGATGTGAATGTTTTAACAAAATATTCTGCTTTAGAGCTAAAGGATGGCACCTCATTTCTATAAGTAGGAGGATAACAAGATTGGAATAGGAGGACTGTGAAAGGAAAAGTTACGCAATAACAGAAGTGAGACAGGAGAAGCAGTTTTCAAGGGTGTGCAGGAAATAGGAAGCCTGACCTGGTAGTTATGTGTTCAGGTTCGAAAGAAATCCTTTATATGTTCCCTTATGCTTCTCTTGAGTTCTACATCACCTATCTCGCACTGCCCTTTTTTCTTTTAAGAACTCAGTAGAATCTTGGTCCAAATGAGGACTTACTCTTCTGTGTGCCTATCCACTCTTTTCAATCATTCACTTACTAAGTGCCTACATCCCTCACTAGAATGAAACCAGTCACTTCCTGCATGAAACATTAATCCATGAGGCAGGCAGCTCCACAAGTTAATTTAAGTCAATCATTACAAATTGTAAATACACTAAGAATTTTTAATGGATTAATTTAATACAAAATGATCTGGCAAAACAATTTTTGAAAGAGGGACAATATCTGGGCTGAAACTGTTGTGATTACAAACATTCAGTTATCGGAAGAACCAAGAAAAGAAAATGAGCCCGTGAAGGAATAGTACTCATGAAATCCTGAAGCAGGACCCTTTCTTATTCTAGAAACCAAGCCAAGGCTAGAGTATGAGGAGTCATGCAGAGAATACAAGAGAGACTGATTATAAGCTTCCACCAAAGGAGCCTTTTGCCTTCCCATGTTCCTTCTACCAGTGGACCCTGAAAAGGGGTTGACAGCACATCATTCCCCTGGCCTACTGGACAAATATGTAACTTAAAAGGAAGTAATGACACAGTGCTCATCTTGTATTACTGTCTATGCCAGTGAGGATGCCTGGATCAAATAGAAATGTTAGAACGTTGAGCCAATTGTACTTGCATTTATTAAAATGGACTATGAATTCCAGTTTTATCTGTGAAAACAGGAAGCCAGTCCATTTCTGAAAGACTTGCTATTTACAGTAGGCAGTGTTTGTTAAGCTATTTTCACCAACAAGACACTGCTCATATATTTCCACTTCTTTAAGGCTTACAAACATTCAGAGTAGATTTATTTGTTTTCATTCTAAAGATAGAAGACTCAGGAACAGATATAGCAATGAACTACAATTGGGAGTATTAGTGTTTGAACCCAAGGCAATCAAGTCCAGAATACATATCCTTAATCATGATTATTAGCAGCCAAAATTCATCTTGGGAAGCTAATCAAACCATTAAGATGCATCAGTATTTAATGCACTGAGATGTCAGCAAGATATTTGACATGTCAAAGAGTATACTTGCCCTGAATATGCATTAGGTAGAAGATATGAAATATATCTTTAATGAATTTCCATATCTCTGCTTTCTTAGTTATAAGAAAAGATTATCTAGTCACACTTCAAATGGTTCCACTGTTGCTATAGAAACTGCTTTCCTTTAAGTTTTTGAGGTGACTGTAAGCTTGTAAAACACTTAGTGCTAGCAGCAACACAGCACTAATGGATGGCTTTAGGAAATTCTAATTTCCCCCAATGTTCTCCATCCCCTTACTTTTTTCCCCAAATCAACTTACATACGGAACCTAATGAGAATCAATGTACATGCTAGGCAAACATAGTTGTAAATCAAACTGTGGGTCTCAGGCCAGGGCATAACCCTGGGAAGACCTCCCAAGATCCTTCTGTAAATGACCTATTTCCCCTGAAGTTTCTGGGTCTCTGACAAAGGCAATGAAGGAGAAAGAAGAGGAGAAGGAGGAAGGGAGGGAGGAAGAAGAAAAGGAAAAGGAGAGGCTTCAGCATGGAGGAGAAGGAGGAGGAGGAGGAGGAAGAGGAAATGAAGAAAAAAAAAGAAGAAATTTACCCACATTTATTCAGCAGTGTTAAGAGCCTGTTCGCTACCTTCTCTTTCTTCTGTCTTCAATCCTCCACTTCCAGCACACAGGGGGACTTTACCTCTCTCCTCACATTTCCTTTCCAGATCCAGAACACTATTTCTTCCTCCCCTAAGTTCAGTCTCCCGAACTGGCAAAAAAAAGAAGCCTCCTTGGCACCCAGTTCATCCTGATCAAACAGGGAAGAAAGCACCAAAGGTTCAAACACTATTGGCAGAATCTGACATAGAACTGTAGCGTAAGACCACATACTCAATAACCAATGTGTACAGGGGAAAACGATGTCAGGGAAAGCTTGATTTTATTTTCATGTAAATTGCAATGTCATTGAAAAACTATTTCAAATAACTACATTAAGCAGGGGAAGAAGTAGGCTGGGTGGGGTAGGTAAGACACATTGAAAGGGAAGACATTGATTAAGATGCCCTGAATTTATAACTGCTTTCAAGAAGAGCAACAAAATACAGAATGGTCAAGTCTGAACCATAGGAGTGTAATAGGAAACCATCCCCATCTCTTTGAATGACTCAATGAGTCTCTAAGCAAAGTCTGCCAGCAGTTGTGAGATGTGCAGTATTAACTTGCTCCTTGCACATAACTGAACCATTGGTGGTAATTGTCACAGCGATGTGGGGAAGATGCTTGTGCTGTGAGTTTTGTGCTGTGAATATATCTCAGACTGTGTTGAGACACTTTAAAATAGCACCTGACAGCTAAATAACTCTCAGCCACTAAGTAAGCCTGTTACAAAAAGTCCTCATCCAAGGGAGGCACCAGTAACTCACACCTATAAATCCTAGCTACTCAGGAGGCTGAGATCTGAGGATCATGGTTGAAACCAGCCTAAGCAGGAAAATCCATGACTACTCAGAAAAAGAGAGGCCCTATGTCAAAAAGCAATCAAGGCATAAAGGGGACTGAGTTGTATCTCAAGTGGTAAAGTACTGCTTATCAAGAAAGAGGCCTTGAGTTCAATCCCAAGTACTTCCTGGGGGAAAAAAGTACTTATATGTTTTCCTCTATACTTGTGATGTTTTTCTTCCCTTCCTTTTTTATTGTGAATAACTTATACAGATGGCCTTTGAATAGTCTGATGATATTTCAGCAGTAAGCCTACCCAGCTTCATTGAAGTCATCTCTTTTCTTCTCTTTACCTCTTCAGGTAGAAACTACAAGAAAGGCCATATCTGAGTCACTATAGGTGCTATGACATAGAGTGTATGGATACAAGATGTTTACATATATATTAAATTAATGTGTTGAATTCCTGAAAAAGGAACTTGCTCATAGGTTTATTAGTATTATCAGTTCTGGTTTTGAGGAGGATTTTTTAGACAATGAAATCTGTCCAGTGAGACTATTTAGGACAGACTGAAATGCAGAAGTTTCCAAGGCTGCATTCTTATGGTGCTGAATGTGGCTGCTTTCCTAGATCAGATAGTAAAGAGGAATTATTGGCATTTAGATCTCGGTTTTGTTTGATTTGGTTTAGATTTTGTGGAAGGAAAGGCCTTGGCACTGCTATCAGCCTTACAGAGGATCCTAAATATCTAAGGAAAAAAAAACAGTCAAGAAACTGAGTGAGACCTATTTGTCACGGAACAAATCATTACAAATTTATTTGGAGTCTCTCTTGGGGCTAAAAACAAGTGAATGAACATTAGCGAAGCTAAAATTACTCAGCAGCTATGAGCCTGAATTTGGTCTTTCAATAGAAAGATTCAGATCATTTTATTAGACTATTGTCTGAAGGTTTTACATGGAACCTTCTCTTGACTTAGATGAAGGAGCTTCCACCAAAAAAAAGAAACAAAAAGTAAAAAACCATCTCCCTCTACAGTTAACAGGTATGATGGAAAAACAGGTTCCACTTTGTGTAACACGGTGCTTTGCAAACTTTACTACCTTTGCAAAACAGATCTTTTGTCATTTTGCACCAATTAATTCCTAGAGAAAGCAATATAAATTTTACCAGGTAATACAAATATTATAATGTAACTGGTCTACCAAAAAAGTCCAGGAGATCAAAGATAGTGGCTAGAAATAGATTTATTCAAGACTGTCCCTCAGGGAAATAGATTTCTTTGCCTGAAATTTTCTTCTTGGAAAGGTAAAGAACTCAAGATCGCAAAAAGCTTTTATGAGACCAATGGAGTGAAGCAAATTGTTATGGAATTTGCTCTACTGAACAGCTCCATTTCTGGCTAGTGTTCTGCCTCCTTCTCATCTTAGAAAGCTGATCCAAGAACTGGGACCTGGAGCCTCCTGGAGTCAGCATGTGCATCTTCGTTTCAGACACACACATTACTTTTCTGCAAGATAACTCACATGAGCTGAGGAAAAGGAGATCTTCTTTACAATTCAGAAGACCATAAAAAAGAGTGATTCAAGGTAATGAAAAAGATTAGGGAGGGAAGGCATAAAAAACAGTTTCTACCACCAATTATCATCAGTGTGCTAGCCATAATTGTAGAATTCCTTCAAGGACAGGGGGAATCTAATCTCTGATCATCTCTATTTTTTAAAAAAAAGTGCAGATGACAGCTCAGGAAAGAGATGGATGAGGTGAACCACAAGGCGGTGTTCAGTTCTTAGTTCTTCATCAGGTCAGTACCTCTGGCAGCAGGGGATGAGGAGAGATCTAGAGATGTGACATACCAGTGGCCCATCATGATTATGCATTTGATTGGTGCATTTCAGACAAAATTGCTTTGACTGGCATTCTACCAAGCCAGGCACATGCCATTGAGAAAATAAAGGGCATCATAAGAAATGGGAGTAAACCTTCATTGATCTGAGCCATCTTGCCTTTTTTCTTCTATGACTCTATAGACATAATATTTTATTACATAGATTAATATGTATCTATGACATACAAACCCCTCAGCTTGATTTTAATTATGTTCTAAAATCTAAGTGCCAGTGATGGTATAAAGAGAATCCCTTCTTTTTTCATATATTTTTATTGTAATTAATAGAAGGGTTACATGATATTTGCCAGATAGAATGTGCATTCATTCCCATACATTGATACCCTCTCACATGTCTTGGTCCCCATTGCCCTCCCCCCCCCTCATCTTGTTTTCCCCCCTTCCCTATCCAATTTCAAATAACCAAATACAAATATATCCAATATATCAGGTAACAAAGTGAGATATTGTAACAATATGAGATAACCAAGGGAAAGCAAAAGAGGTGAGAGATAACATAGTACCTTAAGGACAACAATCATTCATTATATGGCTTATGTTTCTATATCCTAGAGATCCTTTCATTTAGCGTCATACTATATGGCCTTTGAATGAATACTTATGACTCTCAGGGCTGCGAGTTTGGCCTACTGGTAGAGTGCTCACCTAGCATGCCCTGGGTTTGATTCTCAGTACCACATACTCAAAAAAAGCCAGAACTGGTGCTGTGGCTCAAGTGGCAGAGTGATAGCCTGAGCTCAAGCCCCAGAGCTGGCCAAAAAAAATAGCCCATCCATTCAATGTGACTTTACACCAAAGTGTGGTTAATCAGGTCTATCAGTAAACCAACCTATAATAGCAATGACTCTCTTCCCATTACAGAGTTGTTAAATTTTTCACTAAAATATCACCAAAAGATGTCTAGGAGAAACCTTGGGCTCTCATAGCAGAGATTTGCAATAGAGCAAAACCTAGATACATAAGGCCATACAGTATGATGCTAAATGAAACGATCTCTAGGATATAGAAACAAAAGCCATATAATGAGTGATTGTTGTCCTTAATGTGCTATGTTATCTCTCATCTCTTTTGCTTTCCCTTGGTTATCTCATATGGTTACAGTATTTCACTTTGTTATCTGATATATTGTATATCTGCGTATTTGTTTATTTGAAATTGGATAGGAAAGGGGGGAAAACAAGATGAGAGTGGGGGTGGGGGGAGGGAAATGGGGACCAAGACATGAGAAAGGGTATCAATGTATGTGAAGTAATGCACCTCCCATCTGGAGAATGTAATGTAACCCTTCTATTAATTACAATAAAATTACATGAAAAAAAAGCTGTCTAGGAGAAATCCTTTGACAACCTGAGTTAATATAATGGAATGCTATTGGAAAGTGAATATACAGATGTAGTTATACATATATATATATATATACACACAGCTGTGACATTGCCATTCATAAGCAAATGATAATTTAGCTTTGTCTTCAAGTGAGATTGAATATAAACTGACTTTCAAGTTCAAAAAGCCATCGTTAATCCTCATGCATGATAGACGCTAAGTTTAAGTGTTTGGCGCAGTAGGTAAATATTCTATCCAATGCCTTTCACAGCTCTCAAATCTTAATTCATAGCTCTCAAATATTAAGCAAATTTGTGTTCATTTGTAGGAGGTTTCTTTATAGTCAGAGTTGATATATTAGTGAAGGGACCTGTGGGGCTGGATTAGTGCACATCTAAGAAATGTATGCCACGCCATCTGAATTCTGGCCCCAGCCTCTTTCTGAAGAACATGCTGTTTCTCCCAAGGAAAAGTAGGTTCTCTTTTTATAATTTAGCCTTACCAGGTGTGCTGATGGTGCCAAACCATTCACCTGGGCTTCCTTTCGTATAGATCTGAGCATAGCATTTCCTTGGCTGCCTCTTTGAGCTATGCAAGCACATTTGTAAACCAAAGACTGGCTCTGAGTGAGATCTAGAAGTGGAAGCCATGTCCCTTTTGAAAAGTTACTTGGGCTTTCCATTTACACAATTCCCATCCCAGTGAGGGAATGGAGCTTTCTGCCATGCACAGGAATGTTCCTTAGTTGACTTCTGTAAGTTGGAGAAAAGGGTATTTTTAAAAATTTCCTCTCTTATTCCTATAATAGACTGCTTTTTGTTGTTGTTGCTTTGACTCATCCTAGTAGTAAGAAGAGAATAATTAGCACTTATGTCCAAAAGGAGCTGCATCATCTTGATTGCCCACTGTCAACTGCACCCCTACCTGGGGCTCGTCTGTGGAAATTAAAATTGTCCTCCAAAGATCAAGAGGAGTCCCTGGGCCTCTTCATCAATCATCTGAATCACAGCACTGTTCTCCCCCCACCCTCCAGATAATTGTGAGCAGTCACACTTCCAGGGTTCCTCGTCTCTTCCTTATAATACAAAATTTGGTCTCTCCCGAGGCATTCTCTCTTTCTGACTTTCCTAACCATTTCTTCCTCCTTTCAGCTACTTCTGTCCTGTTGGAGCCACAAAAATGGGTGCCCCTTTTATCTTTCCTGCTTTTCTTACATTATGCCCTTTAAAAAGCATAGCTATCTGTCAAGTCGGCTCATTCCTGTATACCTTGCTATCCTTTGATGTTTTATATATAAACTGAAGAAAGTTTCCCTGGTGAATGTCATGTCACCCATTCTCAAATCACTGGAAATCCAGGACCTGCCTTTTCACTGTGGTTGGTAAATATTTTCTGAAAATACTCAGGGGTCTTTTTCTGCCTTTAACATTTCTTATATTTTTTAAACTCTTCTGTTTAGGCACACTTTTCACTAGAATCCTTCCAAGATGCATTTCTTGCAGCAGGATAATGTAGCCATTCCCTATTGGACAGATACCAACATGATCCACTTAGTAGACCACTCTGTATCAGAAGTTTCAAAGCCAAGCAGGTGGAAATTATTCATTTTGCCTTCTCCTCTTGATTATTTCCCTTGTCCTTTAATGCCCTGACCCTTTTGCATTGTAGTCAGTGTTCTAAAGAATAGAATAAATTCTACTGCTTGAGATCTTTGTGTCTTCTAAAATCAATGTAAATTGGACCCTAAGGAAGACTTTAAGGGAAAATAATCTGCCCCAAAATGAATTAAAATTAGTTTAATATTAAGTTAAAATTTCAACCACGTTAGAATACCATTGTGATTGTCAGTCGCATCTTTTTAATACTAGCCTGGCCCCTAGTGACTTTGTAGACTTATCTTTTAGATGCTTTTTACAAAGTCCACTGAGAATTCTTTCTTTCCCCCTTTACTGCTCTAACTTGATGTGGCATTGTACATCTCAAACACATGGCTATTGAGGAGATATGAAAGGGGCTAAGCATTACCTGGGTTAGATCTGAGCTATGCAGATAACAAACAGTGAATGAGCTGCATTTTTTAAATTTACTAATATGACTTAAAATGTAATAAAACAGTAAAGAATTAACTAGAAAATACACAATTTGTATAAGTTAAGCATTTTTAAAGAAATTTCAATTTTACAAAGTAAGAGTAGTAGTATTACTTTAACTGTCAGATTCCCTTGGGGCTATATTTTTTTCAAGGCATGCTCTCTGAAAAAGCATTTTTGATATCACAGAATATGCTAAAGATGTAAAGATGCAAAGCACTGTCCTTTAGAAGCTTATAATCTAATAATGGAAGAAAACCTGTACTTAGATAACTAAATATTAGGTAGCAAAGGTTTCAATGAGATCCTATAGCATAGCAGGCTAGACTCCACAAAGTATTAGTTAGATCCTGTTTCAAAGAACAAACAGACATGGAGGTACACACCTATAATCCAAGGTATAAGGAAGCAGAAGTAGGAAGATTAAGGTGAAGGGCAGAAAAAGATTTATTCCATGGCAGCCACAAGAAGACAGCTGGAACTTCAGTTAGGCTTCAGCTGTGCTTTGTGATCTTGGGTCTCAAATGCTGAGCTTGGGCTAAATAGAGAGAATTGGGGGACAGACTGTGATAAGAGTTCCATAATTAAATCGATGTACTCACAGCTGGCATCGGGTGAGCCCAGAGCCTACTGTGTCAGTGTTGGTGAGGTAGGGCCTTGGTGACACTGTTCTCCTGTATGTGCCTTCAGAGTGATTCCTGGAGAGAAGAAAGGAACTCAGGGCAAAGGAAACACACAACAGGGAAAGGTCTGGGATGCTCGGCCTTTATCTTGCTCCCAGTTAATTAATGGGCACATCAAAGCAGCTTTTTTGTGCCTAGTATTTCCATATGGTAATAGAAATACACCATATAATGATAGAAATTCAGGATGAGAAATATCTTTGTCTTGACTCCCTCATTTCTCCACTGCCTGAAAAGACTAGTCAACAGTCTGTTTAGATTTAAAATTAATGTTCTGGGTCAGGCATTTGGCCTAGTGGTAGAATGCTTGCCTAGCATGAACCAAGACCCAAGTTCGATTCCTTGGTACCACATACACAGAAAAAGCCAGAGTGATGCTGTGGCTTAAGTGGCAGAGTGCTAGCTTTGAGGGAAAAGCCTAAGGACAGTGCTCAGGCCCTGAGATCACGCCCCAGAACTGGCCAAAACATACATACATACATACATACATACATACATACATACATACATACATACATAAAAGTAATGATCTGTGGTGGGATGTTCAGGATAGGTTCGTAGTATAACTCCAGTGATTTTCTGTTTTTTCTTTCCTGAAAGGCATTCATCTCCCCTGAGCAACATAGAAGGATTATTTAAGAGGGCACAGGGCACAGGACACACCCCAGTATTAGTGATCTAGCAACTAAATTAATTAGTGATCTAGCTATACACAGAGCAGTAATAATCGACTCTGAGTTTTCCATTTAAATTACATTTTCCTCTTATTGGAAGAGGTGTAAAAGACATGAGTAAGAAGAGAGATCTTGTTTTCATTTGCAAACCTAGAAGTACCTATTCCCTTTGAGCTTAAAAATAAATTTTGTCCTTTTTTGTTTGTTTCTTTTTCTCTGCATCTGAATGATAGCAGTAATAATATAAAAATAAAGCATCCATCCCCGATCCTTTCAAGCTTCATTGCCTTTAAAATTATGTCTAAGGGTCTTCATTTGGAAGTGTCCAATGTAGAAAAACAGATGTCTCCATATTTGCAAAAAGCGATATCTCCTTTTTAATAATCAAAAAATATTCAGCATAAATGAAATGATGAAGATGTTTCTGATTCTTTACATTTTAGCACTATGACCCTAACAGGATTTTTTTCAACTTGCTCAAAGTTTAAAACAAATTATGGAGTTCAAAATCAAACTAAGCTGTCTCTACTGCATTTGAAATAATTTTCAAGCTAACAAATCCTTGTGCCAGGCACACGGAGAAGCGTTACAAGGTCCAAGGTTATGCCTTTATTCTCTTACTTCTATTGAGCAGTTTATCTCCATTAAATCCTTTGAATTGTGATTCAAAAGCAATCACATTCTTTTAACTCTTAATTGGTTCTTTGGCTTAGCATTTTATGCATAATTTTACCTTTAAGGTTCTTTAAATGGGCTCAATACTATATTTACATATTATGTGGCTAAAGACTAATAAGACTAGCCTATTGCGGAAGAGAAAATTTTCACTTCTATAATTTGTTAATCATGACTACAGTACCTGTGTAAAGATAACTCTCAACAGACTAGAGTCCTCAAACATATGAATCTAGATAACAACCTCGTAATTTTGACAGAGGTATAGACCAGAGAGGCCTAGAGAGAGAGGTATCTTCAAAGAATGACTAACACATATATAAAGCATTAAAGAGACTATCACATCGAAAAACCTTTAAAAGTGAGTTAAATGTGGAAACAAACCACAAATTTTATAGGATGACTAATTATGCCATGTTATGGTAAATGAGCAAAAAAATAAGATGTAGTCTTAAAAAATACTGTGCCCCAAATGCATAATTTGACTGAAATAAATTGATAAAAGTAAAATTATATTAGGGTTTACAGGAAGCACTGACACGGTTTAAAAAATGGAATTTGACAATATTTGTGAAAGTTGGATATGTTTAGATATTGTTTGATTTCATTTGTTTTCCAATCAAGCAAACCGGGACTGAAAAGGTAAATGCCTGCAAGGCTAAATTGAAATGAAGCAGGACTAGGATGGAATAAAGAATAGATCTGCTTTACTTCTAAGTTGCATATATAATACAATGGGAAAAGGAAAGTCTTCAGTAAATGGTGCTGGGAAAACTAAATATTCATTCATCTATGTACAGAAGAATGAAATTTACCCCATGTAAAAGAAAAAATATATCACCCCATATGAAAGAAAAAGCAATCAACTTCAGTGGACTAAAGACTTAATCATGAGACTTGAAACAATAAACCTACCAGAAGAAGCCATAGGAAGAAAACTCCTTGACACTGGTCTGGAGAAAGAATCTTTTAATTTGGTCCCAAAAGTATAGAAAATAAAATTGAATGTAGACATGCAACACCTCTTTTGGTCTCACCATGTGTATCCACAATCCTGTATAATTTGTCATGTCCCAGTGCATTTTAGATCTAATATTCACATATCAGGGGGGGCATTCTTTCTCTTTTTTTACAGCAAAATTTCTGAAGCAAGTTTGCATAGTTTTCTTCTTCTTATAATCTAAAATGTTATAAAGCACCTATGTGTTCTCCATAAGACATATCAGATTCACAATTTAAAAATGCGATTAATCTAGACATCAGTGACTGACACCTATAATACTAACTACTCAAGGAGGCTGAGATCTGAGGATCATGGTTCAAAGGTTAGCCTGGGCAGAAGAGTCCCTGTGAGACTCTTCTCTCAATTCACAACAATTAACCACTCAGAAACTGCAAGTGGAATGTGGCTGCTCAGAATGGTAGAGTGCTAGCTTTAAGCACAAGCTCAGTCACAGTGCCCTGGCCCTGAGTTCAACCCCACAACCGACAATATATATATAATTAAATAAACAAGCTCACATCACATCAAGAACCATTCTTTTCATTTTTCCTAGGTGACTTCAAACACCATTCTCTATGTAGAATAATATAATTTCTTGAAGTTATGTTATATAATAGTAAATATCACTCTATGATAAATACCTTTCCCTTGGAGCTCACCGAAAGGAAGAAAACACACTAAATTCGCTTCCATTCTGATTTTCCATGGAATTTCATCTAATTTAATGTCTATAAAATATTTTAAAGAAAATATTTATTTCTAGTAGGTAGAATTATTATAAAATGCTCATTGCAAATTACTTTTTTCCTTTACTAACCCATTCCATACACACACTCTTTCTCTCTCTCTCTCTCTCTCTCTCTCTCTCTCTCTCTCTCTCTCTCTCTCTCTCAAATTTACTAATATCCACCAATCCAACACAAACGTGGGGAATAAATGCATCATAAATTTGTTAGAAAATCTGACATTTCAATTAAACACTTATGAATATATATATGTGTGTGTGTATATAATTCCATGTGATGGCTTTAATATACAGCAATTGACCTTTGACCCCTAATAGGTCATTTTCATTCATAAAGTTTTTCACATTTATGAACTTTCTGACTTCAGTTACATTAGAAACTGAGTATGCATCTTTCTCCCTTCCACCACTTTTCCTCTCTTACACATTCATGGGTGTTTACAGCATCAATCCATTGCTAGAACTACAGAAGTTGTACTTTTCAAAGAGACTTCAGTGTGGACAAATAGATTATGAATCATCTTAACTGATATTTAGAACAAAAAATTACATTAAGCTTCCACATGCTGATGAATATCAATTAGAAAGATCATGTGAAATGAGATTCAAAAGCTACTGGGAAAATTGTGACAATGGATAGATTCCGTGCTTATTTGGGTTTTATTAATATGACATCACCCAGGAACAAGTGTCTTTGTCTCCCTGAATTTTGTAGCTAGAGAAAAACCTTCAGAAGAGATGTTTTTTTTTCTTTCTTTGATTCTTCCTCCCCATAATCCTCAGAGTTCCTTAGGCAGCAATGTCAATTTTACCATAGTCAATGCAAATGGCATTTTAAAGAGTTAGTACTGCAGACACAGAATGCTAATGCTACTCCGAAGTGTCAGTATGTATTGCGGTCTTTTACCCAAAGCCTGCAGCCCTGTCACAGGTCTTTGTTTCTTCTCATCGCATCTTATGTATGGAGGGCACAGGCCACTGGCTTGCCCCCTGAGTACATCACTCAAACTCACCCATTAAAAACAACCCATTTCCTAAAAATCAAATGGTTTTGGCAACTCATAAGCAACTACCAACCTACCAAGCATGGTAAAGAGTAATCTGAGGGCTTTAGTGCTTGATGGGTTAGTCTTATTAACTGTGTTGCACAAGTGACTCAGAAACATGGAAATCAGCTAGTTCATGAAAAGTCATGGGAGCTTTGACTTTCAAATTAAGGATATGATGAGCACAAACTCAGAAGAAAAGTGTCTGCTGCATTCCTTCTGTTGTCTTTGTGGAATTATAGAGAATGCTTTCATTGTATAAGCATGTAATTTAGATAGCCTGTTAATTACATTACTGACAGCTTAAAGATGTAGTAACAATTAAAGCCTGTAAGTAAATATTTACCTTACGTTGAAACAGCATCTACCATGGACAGAGAACTGTGCTAGATGACATTAGAAAACCGTGATATAGAAGAAGGTACAGGTAATGTTCACAAGAGATTGTAATGTAGCTGGGAACAGATGGCTGATGTCTGTAATCCTAGCTACTCAGGAGGCTGAGATATGAAGATCACAGTTCAAGACCAGCCTACACAGGAAGTTCATGGAAACTCTTACCTCCAGTTAATCACTACAAAGCCAAAAGTGGAGCTGTGGCTCAAGTGGTAGAGTGGTAGCTCAGCGACAATCCCCAAATCCAGGACTATTCCAGAAAGAAGAAGGAAAGGAGGAAGGAAAGCAAAGTAACAGGCTATTCTTTGCTGCTGATGTTCACAATAGGGCATATTTCTGTCCAGAAGTATCTTGATGTACATTTCTGACAAGTCCTTAAATCACTGACAATTCCAGGATTGAGGTGATTGTGCCATTAGCCACTACTTGATACGTAGGAATTTTGTCTTTTCCCCACAGGCAAACTTTCCAAGAACCCCTGGAAAGGCTCTTATTCTTTCTTACATAAAATTCCCTTCTCACCTACCCCCTAAGCCAAGTAAATCTCTGTTTTTCACTCAGGGAAGAATTGATTTTCATTGCTATTCACTTGAAGCAGTAAGGTCACAGCTCAAAACATTAGAAATGTATTGTCTAAAGAGCACAGTTTGTATCTTGCTTCAGAGAGAAGATCTTTAAAGATGTCTAAGCTTAACTGACTTTTCTTTCCCTCCTGCATCCAAGAAAGGTCCCTGTGGGAGAAAGTCAATTTCAAATCTGCACACTGCAGAGGCTCTGAGCAGTGAGTTGCAGAATGCAGATCAACCTGCCTTCTTTTCTGAAATCAACAGAACCTGGGAACAATTTTGAAAGAAAAGTTTTTAAGCAATCCCCAGAACAAAGGTATTCGATTTCTGGGAGGTTTTTTTAATTTTCTTTGTGTGTACTCAGTTTACCAACATTCCTGAGTTATTTTTATCAGACCAAGAGACAATGGCCTAATCTAAAAGTTACTGTATTCCAATTTGAATGTCAACGTGGCTTTAGCTTTAGATCCCTCTAAGAGATCCTAAATCCTCCTTGCAAGCTTTACATTTGATGTATAAGCATTGTAATTAGTCTTTTTATTCACCAAAAATTCTTTTCAAGAATGTGCATAACAAACAGTTGTTGTTTCCTCTGTGTGTCTGTGTGTATGTATCTGTGTCTCTGTGTCTGTGTGCTGATAATGGGGCTTGAATTTAGAGATTGGCATTGTCCCTTAGCTTTGTTGCTTAAGGCTGGTGCTCTACCACTTAGCACACAGCTCCATTTTCAGCTTTTTGTTGATTAGTTGGAGCTGACTTCAAACCATGGTGATGTTTCCTATTAAAAAAATGATGGTGATGGGAATCAAACCCAGGATATTACACATGCTAAACAAACCCTTTGGAATTAAGCCACTGATCTACGCCCTTGGCCCTGAAGATGGTTCTGTAAGTTATCTATAAAGAATCAATTGTTCTAGTGTGTTAAGGAATTCAGTGAAGTGTGGAAGTACCTGAGATATTTTTACTCAGATCCAAGGGTAGAAGGTGCAGCTGTGGGAGGTCCTAGAGGCAAATCCGGAGTCCTGTGTAGAAAATGGAAGGTGTTCTAATTAAGCCTGCATAACAGAAGATGGAGAACCTTCATCCTAGAGCTCTCTGCATCCACTGCCAGTTGTCCCTTGGCTATGAAGATGGTTCTGTGATGAGCGCCTTGCATGCTTTGAATCCCTTAGGCTCCTCACTGACTAAGTAAACAATCTACATTGTAAAATGAGGTCTGGAAACCCTGGCCTCTGGCTCTAAAGACTGACATTCTAACAAATGCTATGTCCTGCTTGGTGTGAAGGAGAATCAGTACATGCTGGACATCTGTCATGATCGTGCTAATTGTCATAACTTGTCACAGCTGTGGTTTGGCCGCGGTTTCTCCCCCCAGGGTTTGTGGGTTGGAGGAGTTAGGCCTCGATATGCAGGTGTGGAGGTGGTGGGACATTGGGAGGTGGAACGGCCTTGAGATGGGGAAAGCACTCATGAAATGAATTAACTGTCCTTACTGGGACCCTACATTGGTTCTCAATAGAACACTGCTCCAAAAGAACAAACAGGAACTTTCCAGGCTCCTCTTCTTCCTGCTTATGCGATGACCACTCACTCCCATATGCGCTTCCAGGACTGGGTTACTATTTGCAGGAGGCCATTGTCAGAGCTGAGCTGACATGGACACCTGATCCTTGAATCTCTCCAACCACGAGTGAAATAAACCTCTCTTCTTAAGCCAGCACTGCCTCAGGTCAGTGCCACCATAGAGCAACAGCAAATGGACCTGTGACGATACCACTTTATGAAGAAACCTGAGGCTTCCATGCCTCATCTCTCATCCTACGGCCTAGAGGCAGACCAGGCTTAACTCGCACCTGTCTGTGTATCATGGCTTGGCTCCAGTACAGTGTCTAGAAGTTGGGAAGGAATTCTCTCATCCTTCAACCAGATGGACTAAGATGACACTGTTCCCCCATACATCTCAGTGTTGGCATTGAAAGTCCCACATCATGAGAAAAATCACTATTGTGTTCCAACACAATCTACTACCAATGCTGGTCACCTTTCTGCATGTCATGTATTCCTCTCTGTTCATGTTTAGAGGAAACATTTAAGATTTTGGTATGAAAGCCCCTGAGTAAGTGCAAAGGATTTCTAAGGCAAAACAAACAAACAAAAATGCAATCTCCTCACAGGCACTGCCTGCCTGGTGTAACACCCTTCACCCTTCCAAACCAATAGCCATTCTTTCTAAAAGCAGCCAGGACAAAGACCTTAGCACCTGCCCTCATACTCTATAAATATCAGGCCCCCATCTGCCCGGCTCTTCTTCCTTCGGTTGCTCTAGCAACTGCCTTGTGTCCAACTGTTGATCCCGCCCCAGTTCAATCTAATCACCCACTGATTGAATTCTGGCAAGGGACTCCACACCACTTTTCTGGGTACAGCCATCGCCTATTAGTGAAGTGTTTACGGACGTGGTGAATGACATCACAGTGCTGGTGCTCTGGTACCTTCCATTGTTCTGAGAAGTGATGTGAAGTGGCTTCCTACACTGGAACAAACACTTACAGCAGAAACAAAGCAAGACTATTTGGCAAGAGGCAACGAAAGGGAACAGAGTTCAAGAGGCAGCAAGGCTCATCTTGTCTGTGAATATGATCCTATAAATCGCTTTTTACAAAATCAACTCTAAAATGGAAACAAGAGAATTTTGTCATTGTTGCTGCTACTGCTGTTTTTGTTATCTTTCCCTTTTCTGTTTATTTATCTTTGGGAGCAGGGGTCACAGAAGTGGGGGGGACAAAGGATGATCAGATGTAGTAATGGTACTCATTAGACACTATGTTGAAAATGAAGGATACAACTTGTGGGTGGGAAAGCTGGGAGAAGGAAGGGGTGACATGGTTCAAAAAGAAAGGTACTCATTACCTGACCTGTGTGACTGTGAAGCTATAATAACAATAAAAAATAAGTTCTTACTCCTCCGTCATTAAAGATACCACTTCTCTAACTGGCTTGTCCTGGGAGTAGCTCTGCATACAGGATCTACCCTGAGATGGTTGTTGAGTTAATGGGGTAAGAGTGTCTCAATCAATCTTCAGATTAAACACCTGAAAAATGGTCATCAGATTATCTCCTTTCTAACAGACAACTGTGCTCTCTATGAATCTCATTGTTCCATCCTAGGTATCATTGTATGTCTCCTCATTTTATGTGCCCTTCAACACACTTGATACCGTAGGGGTATCCATTTGTCTACTTACAGTGACTGCTTCCTTGAGAAAAATATAACTATCCTTAAGGCTCTGTTTCTGTCAGATGAGGAGATAAATAATATTTTAATAACATAAATAGAATGCATTGAAGTATGGATCATAGGTACCTGTTGGGATCACCTGCTTTGTGTTCCTTCTTTGAAGAAAGAACCTGGTAGTGCTCTTCAGAGAAAAGTGGTTCTTCTCCCTGGGTTGCTATGCATATCTAGCCTGGTTCCCTGCAAGGTAAGCACCTACCTTAGTAATAAATATCTAATGACATTTTTGGCATTAAAGCATCTGAATATGCCCAATCTAGAGGCATCTTATGATTTGGGATTATATGAATGAAGCATAGTTTGAGTTGTATGTCAACTACTTAATGGTTGACAAGGTTTTGATTTGCCTTTACATGGCAGACACTGTGAGACTTCCATGAACATAAAGAAGTTGTTATTGTCTCTAAATTATAAATGGGAAACCCAGCTGTTTCAATGAGGGCCTGGTGCCAGGTTGCACAGCAAGTTGTAGAGAACTCTTGAAGCTCAGAAACTTGCACTTTATTGTGATGTTAAAATGGTGCCTAGGTGACTTGCTGAGGTTGCCTACCATTGTCAGATTGTGGCTTAGCAGCTGTAGAGGAAACAGAATGGAGTAGCCTTGATAGATGGTTTCAAGTCATGGATTCTGAAAAGATGTCATCAGAGCTTTTGTCTGCTCACTCCCTAGCAAAGCTCAGTGCTGCTCTGGCATCTGTTGGTCATTGTCAAATTCACGCAGTCCGCCATTACTCACTGTCCTCCAAATTCCAGAGTGGCTCCCAAGTGAATATGCATTAGCTAGTTTAAAGGAATGTATAATATTAGAATCCAAAAGCAGAGTTGGCAATGCTCACCATTAACCACTTGCAAACAAAATGAAAAGCATGTCAGCACACATCTCTCAAATGGCAGCATCTCCTGGTGATCATTCCACAGACTCTATTTGGCTGGCATCTTGAAAACAGATGTGTAAGCTCCAACTTGGAAGAAGTCTAAGAATGGTAGACACAAATAGGAAGCCCCTCCCACTCCTTGGTTGGAAAATGAAGTCCTCTTTGGCCCATCAGCTTCTTCCCATAGTAGAATAAGGGTTGGATCCCCCATCTTCTCTGTTTGACTCTGGGCACCAAGTGGAGGTAGCCATGTTTATTGTACTCTCTCCATGATTTCAGCCCTTTAGCACGAAGATGATAGGATGATAAGGGTGTAGACTCATAGCTGTGTCAGTCTTGGAAATATGTGTGTTCAATAAAACTCCAATCAGTGTATTTATTCCCACTGCTTTCAGTGGCTTAAAATAGCACAAATATATTCTCCTACATTATAGAGATCAGCCATAGAGATTTAAGCGGGCAAAGCCAAGGATTTGGCAGGACTAGCTTCTTTCTAAACGTTCTGTTCCTTGCTCTTCCAGCTTCTGGATGCAGCATCATTCCTCGGCTGCTGGTACCATCCATAACTTCATCCTCTTCTTCCATCAATGCATCTCCCTCCTTTGACCTTCTTGTTTTCTCTGTAGAAGGACCATCTCTTAATTGCATATGCAAAATGATCAATGTACAAAATTTTTATATTCACAGAATCCAGGGATTTAGAGAGTTGTAGGAGATAATAATTATGCCTACCAAAACAAAAAGGGTTAAATTCCTTCAGAACACTTGGGTAGAAGGGAAAAGGTCCAAATAAGAATTTAAAAATAATCACAAATCTAGACAAGCTGAGTGGGAAGAGTGGAATTTGTATAGATTTAAAAAAATAGCTATGCACTATCATTCGCTTATATTCAACACCAAATCAGATCCAAATGATAATAATTATTATTACTACTATTATGTTATTACCCTTATTCTGCCACTTGCCAGCTCTGGGAGACCTCCAAACCTTTTGTAATATCTGTATAGAGGGGACTTAACCTCTTCATAAAGTGCAATGTTGCATATAAAAATAATATCTAGCGGGGCCGGGAGTTTGGCCTAGTGGCAGAGTGCTTGCCTAGCATGCACGAAGACCCGGGTTCAATTCCTTGGTACCACATGCATAGAAAAAAAGGCCAGAAGTCGTGCTGTGGCTCAAGTGGTAGAGCTCTAGCCTTGAGAAAGTCCAAGGACAGTGCTCAGGCCCTGAGCTCAAGGCCCAGGACTGGCAAAATAATAATAATAATAATAATAATAATAATAATAATAATAATAATATCTACCAGGCTTATGGGTGGCTCACACCTGTAAATCTAACTATTCAGAAGGCTGAGATATGAGGATTGTAGTTTGAAGCCAGCCTCAGCAGGAAGGTCTATGAGACCCTTACTTCTAATTAACCATACACAAAAAAACAGAAAAAAAGGGCAGGGGAATGGCCTGGAGCAAAAATAGCTCAGAGATAGCAACCAGGCCCTGAGTTCAAGTCCTAGCATGACACTAATAATAATAACAATATCCATGTAACATGTAAGCCCACAGACAGAAAGGTAATAAGCTAAAATTTTTGAACTATTTATAGCATGATGGGAACAATAACAATTTCTGATTGTTGAACTTGTCAAATAATTGATTACAATGTCCAGACAGATATAGAATTTCTTTGATTTTTTTATTTCCCTTTTCAAAGCAAAATAAAAATTATTTTCCAGCAACTACCATAATTGGGAAGGGGGAAATAAGAACAATACAGATCATCTTTGCCTGAGCTCTGTCTTTAGGGAGCCAGAAGAAATCATCTATTTCCAACTTGTTATGCAACCTAGTCCTCTCCAAACTGGAGATAAAAAACGGGGAAGAGTGCTATAAACTTAGGAGCCTTGAGCTGCAGTTCATATTGACAAAAGCAACTTATTTAGAAATAATTCATGAGCTGGGAGCTGGTGGCTCACACATGTAATCCTAGCTACTCAGGAGGCTGAGATCTGAGGATTGCTGTTTGAAGCCAGCCCAGACCAAAAAAAAATAGTCTGTGAGACGCTTATCTCCAAGACAGCAGGATGTGGCTCCATAGCGCAGGCAGCAGAGCACTAGCCTTGAAAGAAGCTGAGAGATAGCACCTAGGCACAGAGTTCAATCCCTAGGACTGACAAAAATCAAAATTGTCGGTGTAAATCATTGCACAGAGAGATTTCCTTGCTATGTTTCCATATATGCATAGTTTGAGTAGATTTACATTTCAATGATTTTTAAACAGATTTTAGCAGATATCATTATGCTACTTTTGCTCTTTTATCTCCTATTAACCACTGAAAAATTAAAAGTTGTACTGTGGCTTAAAGTGGTAGAGTGCTAACCTTGAGCAAAAACAGCTCAAGGACAGTGTCCAAGCCTTCAATTCAAGCCTCACAACTAACAAAAAGAGAAAGAATTAGCAAAAATAAAAGACAACATTGTAGGAATCCATGGAACATCCCTTAATGTAATAAAGGCTGTGTATGAGAAACCTACTGCTAGTATTACACTTAATGGTGAAAATCTAAAGCCATTCTCTCTAAAATCAGGAACAAGACAAGGATGCCCACTCTCTCCACTACTCTTTAACATAGTACTAGAATTTCTAGCCAGTGCAATAAGGCAAGAAGCAAGCATAAAGGAGATCCAAGTAGGGAAATAGGAAATAAAACTATCCCTCTTTGCAGATGACATGATTCTGTATTTAAAGAATCCTATACACTCTACTCCCAAGCTCCTTGAGCTGATCCAAAGCTTTGGAAGAGTAGCAGGCTATAAAATCAACCCTCAAAAATCAACTGCCTTCCTCTATGCCAACAGTGAGAGGAACGAGGCAATAATCAGGAAAGAAACTCCTTTCACAATAGCTTCAAAGAAAATAAAGTACCTAGGAATTAGCTTAACTAAGAATGTAAAGGACCTTTTTGACGAAAACTTCAAAACCCTAAAAAAGGAAATTAAAGCAGAACTAAGGAAATGGAAAAACCTCCCAAGCTCCTGGATTGGAAGAATCAACATTGTGAAAATGACAATCTTGCCAAGAGCTATCTGCAAATTCAATGCAATACCCATCAACATACCAATGTCATTCTTTAAAGAAATAGAAGAGGCAATCCAAAATTTCATATGGAATAATAAAAGACCCCATATAGCAAAAACACTTCTTAGCAGAAAGAACAGCGCTGGATGAATTTCAATTCCAAACTTTATACTCTATTACAGAGCTATAATCCTCAAAACAGCTTGGTACTGGCACAGGAACAGGCCTGAAGACCAATGGAATAGAACTGAGGACCCAGATATTAAACCACAGACCTACGGCCACCTAATCTTTGACAAGGGAGCCAAAAAAATAGAATGGAAGAAAGACAGCCTCTTCAACAAGTTATGCTGGCAGAACTGGTTAAGCACCTGCAGAAAAGTAAAGTTGGATCCTTCTTTGTCACCTTGCAGTAGAATTAACTCCAAATGGATCAAAGACCTGGAGGTAAAAGCTGACACACTGAAAACTTTACAGGAAGGAATAGGAGATACATACACTAGGCCTCCTTGGCACAGGTCGAAACTTTCTTAATAAGGACCAAGAATCACAACAAATCAGAGAAAGGCTGGATAAGTGGGACTGCATTAAACTGCGGAGCTTTTGTATGGCAAAGGACATAGCTAGTAAACTAATCAGGAAGCCTACAGAGTGGGAGAAGATCTTCACCAACCAAACAACGGACAAAGGCCTCATATCTAAAATATATCAACAACTCAAAAAATTGAATCACTCCAAAACTAACCTCCAAAGTAACAACCATCCCATTAAAAAATGGACCAAAGACTTAAAGAGAGTCTTCTCTGAAGAAGAAACAAAAATGGCCTATAGACACATGAAGAAATGCTCAACATCTCTGGTCATAAAAGAAATGCAAATCAAAAGAACTCTAAGATTCCACCTCACTCCAGCTAGAATGGCCAGGATTAGGAAAACGAATGACAACAGATGCTGGAGGGGATGTGGCCAGGAGGGATCACTACTACACTGTTGGTGGCAGTGCAAACTCGTTCAACCACTATGGAAAGCTGTGTGGCAGTGCCTCAAAAGGCTAAACATAGAACTCCCCTATGACCCAGCAATTCCACTACTTGGCATTTACCCAACCATCCAGAAACAAGGACATACTAAACCCACTAGCACAACAATGTTCATTGCAGCACTATTCACCATAGCAAAGATATGGAACCAACCTAGATATCCATCAGTTGATGAGTGGATCAACAAGTTGTGGTATTTGTACACAATGGAATTCTATGCTGCTGTCAGAAAGAATGACATGGCCCCATTTGTTAGGAAATGGAAAGACTTAAAAAAAATCATATTAAGTGAAGTAAGCCAGACTCAAAGGAACTTAGGCTCAATGGTTTCCCTCATTCGTCATAATCAGTAGAAACCTTGGGCTCTACTAGCAGAGAATTGCAATAGAGCAAAATCTTGATAAATAAGGACATATAATGTGAAGCTAATTAAAAGGACCTCCAGGATAGTGAAAAAAAGCCATATAATGAATGATTGTTGTCCTTAATGTACTATGTTGTCTCTCATCTCCTTTGCTGTCCCTTGTTATCTCATATTGGTATAGTATCTCACTTTGTTATCTAATATATTGAATTTATTTGTATTTGGATATTTGAAATTTGATAGGGAAGGGGGGAAAACCAAGACGGGTGGGGGGTGTGGGGGGGGAGGGAAATGGGTACCAAGACATGTGAAAGGGTATCAATGTATGTGAATTAACGCACGTTCTATCTGGCAAATATCATGTAACCCTTTTACTAATTACAATAAAAAAATTTAAAAAAAATAAAATAAAAAAGACAACATTGTGCGTATGATCATATAAAATGATGCTTATAGAAATGAACTCCAAAAAATGGAAGCAAAAAGGTTTTATTATACTCTTTGCAGTCTTCCTCCTCCTCCTCTTCCTCCTCCTCCTCCTCCTCCTCCACCTCCTCCTTCTTTCCTTCTTCCTTTGGTTTATTACCATCTGTCATTGTTTGTGATTCATGTATCTATCCTGTTTTATATAAGTTTATTTGATTCGGAGACGGGAAGGGAAGCACAGAAATGGTAGGACTAGATCCGGTGTTGGAAATCAACTACACAGCTTTGGGGGGAAGGGGATTGGGAGTGGGAAAACGGAGAGAATGAGAGCAGGGGTGACACTGTTCAAAAGGAAATACACACATTACCTGAATCATGTAAACATAACCCCTCTGTACATTACTTTTACAATAAAATATTTTTTAAAAGTGAAATGAATAATGAATTAAATCTAGATTATATAGACTGGATTATAGATGAAGTAAAATCTCAGGAGTAAAAACAGATGTTTTTTTTAATAGGCGTTCTTTATATATACATATATATATTGAAATTAATAAAAGGGTTACATGATATTTGCCATATAGAAGGTGCATTAATTCACATACATTGATACCCTTTCACATGTCTTGGTACCCATTTCCCTCCCCCCCACCACCCCCCCATCTTGGTTGTCCCCCCTGCCCTATCAAATTTCAAATAACCAAATACAAATAAATTCAATATATCAGATAACAAAGTGAGGTACTGTAACAATATGAGATACCCAAGGGACCACAAAGGAGATGAGAGATAACATAGTACATTAAGGACAACAATCATTCATTATATGGCTTTTGTTTCAATATCCTGGAGGTCCTTTCAATTAGCTTCATACTATATGGCCTTGTGTATCAAGGTTTTGCTCTATTGCAGATCTCTGCTAGTAGAGCCCAAGGTTTCTACTGATTATGACAAATGAGGGAAACCATTGAGCCTAAGTTCCTTTGAGTCTGGCTTACTTCACTTGATATGAGTTTTTCTAAGTCTTTCCATTTCCTTACAAATAGGGCGATGTTGTTTTTTCTGACAGCAGCATAGAATTCCATGGTGTACAAATACCACAACTTGTTGATCCACTCATCAACTGAGGGACATCTAGGTTGGTTCTATTTCTTTGCTATGGTGAATAATGCTGCAATGAACATTGTTGTGCTAGTGGATTTAGTATGCCCTAAAAGATTCTGGATGATTGGGTAAATGCCAAGTAGTGGAATTGCTGGGTCATAGGGGAGTTCTATGTTTAGCCTTTTGAGGCATTGCCATATTGCTTTCCATAGTGGTTGAATGAGTTTGCACTCCCACAAACAGTGTAGCAGTGATCCCTCCTGGCACATCCCCTCCAGCCTCTGTTATTATTCGTTTTCCTACTCCTGGCCATTCTAATTGGAGTGAGGTGGCATCTTAGAGTTGTTTTATTTTGCACTTCTTTTATGACCAAAGATGTTGAGCATTTCTTCTATTTTTGTTTCTTTGTCAGAGAAGTCTCTAAGTCCTTGGCCCATTTTTTAATGGGATGGTTGTTACATTGGAGATTAGTTTTGGAGTGATTCAATTTTTTGAGCTATTGATATATTTTAGATATGAGGCCTTTGTCCATCGTTTCGTGGGTGAAGATCTTCTTCCACTCTGTACGCTTTCTAACTAGTTTACTAGCTATGTCCTTTGCCCTACAAAAGCTCTGCAGTTTAATGCAGTCCCATTTATCTAGCCTTTTTCTGATTTGTTGTGATTCTTGGTCCTTATTAAGAGAGTTTCAACCTGTGCCAAGGAGGCCTAGTGTATCTCCTATTCCTCCTTATAAAGTTTTCAGAGTGTCAGATTTTACCTCCAGGTCTTTGATCCATTTGGAATTAATTCTAGTGCAGGGTGACAAAGAAGGATCCAACTTTATTTTTCTGCAGGTGCTTAACCAGGTCTGCCAGCACAACTTGTTGAAGAGGCTGTCTTTCTTCCATTCTATTTTTTTGGCTTCCTTGTCAAAGATTAGGTGGCCAGAGCTCTGTGGTTTAATATCTGGGTCTTCAGTTCTATTTCATTGGTCTTCAGGCCTGGTCTTGTGCCAGTACCAAGCTGTTTTGAGAATTATAGCTCTGTAATAGAGTCTAATGTTTGGTATTGAAATTCCTCCTGCGCTGTTCTTCCTGCTAAGACGTGTTTTTGCTATACGGGGTCTTTTATTATTCCATATGAAATTTTGGATTGCCTCTTCTAGTTCTTTAAAAAATGACATTGGGATAGTGATGGGGCTTGCATTGAATTTGCAGATAGCCCTTGGCAAGATTGTCATTTTCACAATGTTCATTCTTCCAATCCAGGAGCATGGGAGGTTTTTCCATTTCCTCAGTTCTGCTTTAATTTCCTTTTTTAGGGTTTTAACGTTTTCATCAAAAAGTCCTTTACATTCTTAGTTAAGCTAATTCCTAGGTACTTTATTTTCTTTGAGGCTATTGTGAAAGGAGTTTCTTTCCTGATTATTGCCTCATTCCTCTCACTGTTGGCATAGAGGAAGGCAGTTGATTTTTGAGGGTTAATTTTATACCCTTCCAAAGTTTTGAATCAGCTCAAGGAGCTTGGGAATAGAGTTCTTTAAATACAGAATCATGTCATCTGCAAAGAGGTATAATTTTACTTTCTCTTTCCCTACTTGGATCTCCTTTATGCTTGCGTCTTGCCTTATTGCACTGGCTAGGAATTCTAATACTATGTTAAAGAGGAGTGGAGAGAGTGGGCATCCTTGTCTCATTTCTGATTTTAGAGGGAATGGTTTTAGTTTTTCGCCATTAAGTATAATACTAGCTGTGGGTTTCTCATATACAGCCTTTATTACATTGAGGAATGTTCCATGGATTCCTAGTTTCTACAGAGCTTTTAACATAAAGGGGTGTTGGATCTTGTCAAATGCCTTTTCCACATCTATTGAGACAATCATGTGATTTTTGTCCTTGCTCCTGTTGATGTGTTGAATTATATTAACTGATTTGCGTATGTTCAACCAGCTTTGCCTCCCTGTGATGAATCCTGTTTGATCATAGTGTATAATTTTTTGATACATGGTTTTAGACACTTGTCCAGTATTTTGTTGAGAAGTTTTGCATCGATGTTCATCAAAGAGATAGGTCTATAGTTCTCTTTCTTTGATGGATCTCTGTCCGGTTTGGGGATGAGGGTTATACTGGCTTCATAGAATGAGTTTGGTAAAGAACCTTCATTTTCAAATTCATTGAAGAACTTGAGGAGTATTGGTGTGAGCTCTGCTTTGAAGACCTTATAGAATTCAGCTGTGAATCCATCTGGCCCTGGGCTTTTCTTAGGTGGATGGTCTCATTGCCATTTCTATTTCCGTGCTTGAAATAGGCATGTTTAGTTGGGTTAGTTCTTCTTGGTTCAGTGTGGGTATGTTAATATTGGCTAAGAATTCATCCATTTCTTCTAGGTTCTCAAATTTGTTGACGTAAAGGTTTGAGAAGTATTCCCTGATGATACCCTTGATCTTGTTAATTTCTCTTGTGCTATTACCAGTCTCCATTGTACTGGATCTAAGTCCAGGATGAAATAAAAGCAGGTAAACCGAAGTGGCATGAGGAAGAATAAAATACCCCGCTTAGACAAAAAATGTTGTTACCAGATAGAATGTCGTAGGAAGTTCAATGCCAAAATCCAGTCTCCATTACACTGCATGAAATCCTCCAAGAAGTAAAAGCAGATATATTGAAGTTGCATGTGGAAGAATAAAGACTACATTTACACAGAAGGAAACACAGTAGAAAGAGCAATGTCGTTGTAAGTGCAGTCTCATTTGTATTGGATCAAAGACCATGATGAAATAAAAGCAGTTACACTGAAGTTGCATGAGGAAGAATAAAATATCCCACTTAGACAAAAAAGTTCTTAGCAGATCGAACAATGCCTTAGAAAGTTCAACGCCAAAATGCAGTCTCCATTATACTGGATGATGTCCTCCAAAAAGTAAAAGCAGATATTCTGAAGTTGCTTGTGGAAGAATAATTCACAGTGTTAAGACAGATCAAATCTTGGCACATAGAGCAATGTCGGTAGAAGTAGAGGCTCCATTGTAGTGGATCAAAGACCAAGATAAAATAAAAGAAGATACACTGAAGTTGCATGAGGAAGAATATAATACCCCGGTTAGACAAAAAAGTTCTTAGAAGATAGAACAATGCCGTAGGAAGTTCAACGCCAAAATCCAGTCTCCATTTTTCTGGATGAAAGACCTCGAAGAAGTAAAAGCAGATACATTGAAGTTGCATCTGGAAGAAAAAATACCTAGCTTAGACAAAAAACTTCTTAGCAGTTAGAAAAATGCCGTACGATGATCAACGCAAAAAACTAGTCTCCATTATACTGGATGAAAGACGTCGAAGAAGTAAAAGCAGATACATTAAAGTGGCTTGTGGAGGAATAAAAGACCTCATTTACCCAGAACGAATTTTCCAGACAGAGCAATGTCGGTCCTTTATTATTCCACAAGCAAATTCAATGTATCTGCTTTTACTTTTTGGAGGACTTTTCAAATGTAATTGATTATGGAATTTCCGTTGAACTTCCTCAGGCATTGTTCTATCTGGTAAGAACTTTTTGTCTCACCGGGTATTTTTTTCTTCATCATGCAACTTCACTGTATCTGCTTTTATTTCATCAGAGTCTTTGATCCAGTACAAAGGAGACTGTACTTACACCGACATTGCTCTACCTGCTAAGATTTGTTGTGTTAACGTGGTCTTTTATTCTTCCACAAGCAACTTCAATGTATCTGCTTTTGCTTCTTGGAGGACTTTTCAAGTGTAATGGATAATGGAATTTCTTTTGAAGTTCCTGCGGCATTGTTCTATCTGGTAAGAACTTTTTTGTCTATGCGGGGTATTTTATTCTTCATCATGCAACTTCAGTGTATCTGCTTTTATTTCATCGTGGTATTTGATCCAGTACAAAGGAGACGGTACTTCCACCGACATTCTCTATCTGCTAATATATGTTCTGTGTAAACGTGGTAATTTATTCTTCCACAAGCAACTACAATGTACCTGCTTTTACTTGTTGGAGGACTTTTCAAGTGTAATGCATAATGGAATTTTGCGTTGAACTTCCTACAGCATTGATTTATCTGGGAAGTACTTTTTGTCTAAGCGGGGTATTTTCTTCTTCCTCATGCCACTTCAGGGTGTCTGCTTTAATTCATCTTGGGCTTTGATCCTGTACAAAGGAGAATGTACTTCCACCACCATTGCTCTATCTGCTAAGATTTGTTCTGTCTAAATGTGGTCATTTAATCTTCCACAAGCATCTTCAATGTATCTCCTTTTACTTCTTGCAGGACTTTTCAAGTGTAATGGATAATGGGTTTTTGCATTGAGCTACCTACGGCATTGTTCTATCTGCTAATAAATTTTTTTCTAAGGTGGTATTCTATTCTTCCTCATGCAACTACATTGTTTCTGCTTTTATTTCATCCTGTTCTTTGATCAAGTACAAAGGTGACTGTACTGACATAGCCATTGCTCTATCTGCTAAGATTTGTTCTGTGTAAATGAATCATTTATTCCTCCCAAGCAACTTCAATGTATATGCTCTTACTTGTCTCTAGTTCTTTCATCGAGTATAAGGAAGACTTAATTTTTGCTTTGAACATTCCATGGCAGTGTTCTATGTGCTAAGATTCATGATGTGTAAAGTTGGTTTCCTTCTTCCACATGCAACTTCATTTTATTAGCATTTATTTCATCGTGGTCTTTGATCCAGTACAACGGAGACTGCACTTCCACCGACATTGCTCTATCTGCTAAGATATATTCGGTGTAAACATGGTCATTTATTCTTCCTCGACCATCTTCAATGTACCTGCTTTTACTTCGTGGAGGACTTTTCAAGTGTAATGCATAAGGGATTTTTGCGTTGAACTACCAATGGCATTGTTCTATCTGATAAGACCTTTTTGTCTCAGCAGGCAATTTTACTCTTCGTCACGCCACTTCAGTGTATGTGCTTTTATTTCATTGTGGTCTTTGATCCAGTACAACGGAGATTGTACTTTCACCAACATTGCTCTATCTGCTAAGATTTGTTCTGTGTAAACGTGGTCACTTATTCTTCCACAAGCACTTTCAATGTATCTGCTTTTACTTCTTGGAAGACTTTTCAACTCTTCTGGATA
Organism: Megascapheus bottae; assembly: GCF_031878675.1. Lineage (NCBI taxonomy): Eukaryota > Metazoa > Chordata > Mammalia > Rodentia > Geomyidae > Megascapheus > Megascapheus bottae. The sequence goes on from NC_143509.1 coordinate 14,086,286, forward strand.
ATGGATTTTTGCATTGAACTTCTTAGGGCATTGTTCTATCTGCTAAGAACTTTTTTTCTAAGTGGGGTATTGTATTTTTCATCATGCAACTTCAGTGTATCTGCTTTAATTTCATCGTGGTCTTTGGTCCACTACAAAGGAGACTGTACTTCCACCTACATTGCTCTCTCTGCTAAGTTTTGGTCTGTGTTAATGTGATCATTTATTCTTCCACAAGCAACTTCAATGTATCTGCTCTTACTTCTTGGAGTTCTTTTCAAGTGTATTGGATAATGGATTTTTGCTTTGAACTTCCCATGGCATTGTTCTATCTCCTAAGTAATCTTGTCTAAATGGGGTATTGTATTCTTCCTCATGGAACTTCAGTGTATCTGCTTTTATTTCATCATAGTCTTTGATCCAGTACAAAGTAGACTGTACTTACACCGACGTTGCTCTATCTGCTAAAATATGTTCTCTGTAAAAGTGGTCATTTATCCTTCCACAAGCAACTTCAATGTACTTGCTTTTACTTCTAGGAGGACTTTAATTGTAATGCATAATGATTTTTTGCGTTGAAGTTGCTAGGGCATTGTTCTATCTGGTAAGAACATTTTGTCTAAGCGGGGAGTTTTATTCTTCCTCATGCCAATTCAGTGGATCTGCTTTTATTTCATCGTGGTCTTTGATCCAGTACAACGGAGACTGTACTTCCACCAACATTGCTCTCTCTGCTAAGATTTGTTCTGTGTAAACCGGTCATTTATTCTTAAACAAGCAACTTCAATGTATACGCTTTTACTTCTTGGAGGACTTTTCAAGTCTAATGGATAATAGATTTTTGCCTTGAACTTCCTACGGGATTGTTCTCTCTACAAAGAACATTTTTGTCTAAAGGATGTATTGTATTCTTCCTCATGCAACTTCAGTGTATCTGTTTTTATTTCATCGTGGTCTTTGATCTAGTACAAAGGAGACTGTACTTACACCGATATTGCTCTGTCTGCTAAGACTTGTTCTGTGAAACCTGGTCATTTATTCCTCTATAAGCAACTTCAATGTACCTGATTTTACTTCTTGGAGGACTATGCAAGTGTAATGCATAATTGATTTTTGCATTGAACTTCCTACAGCATCATTCAATCTGCTAAGATCTTTTTGTCTAAGAGGAGCTATTTTCTTCTTCCTCATGCCACTTCAGAGTATCTCCTTTTATTTCATCATGGTCTTTGATCCAGTACAACAGACACTGTACTTACACCGACATTGCTCTATCTGCTAAGATTTGTTCTGTCTAAACATGGTCATTTATTCTTCCACCAGCAACTTCAATGTATCTGCTTTTACTTAGTGGAGGACATTTGAAGTGTAATGGATAATGGATTTTTGCCTTGAACTTCCCTCGGCATTGTTCTATCTTCTAAGATCTTTTTTGTCTAAGCGGGATATTTTACTCTTCATCATGCAACTTCAGTGTATCTGCTTTTATTTCATCGTGGTCTTTCATCTAGTACAACAAAGGGTGTATTTCCACCTACATTGATCTGTCTTCTAAGACTTGTTCTGTGTAAACCTGGTCATTTATTACTCCACAAGCAACTTCTATGCTTTTACTTTTTGGAGGAATTTCAAGTGTAATGGAAAATGGATTTTTGGTTTTAACTTCCTATGGCGTTGTACTCTCCGCTAAGAACTTTTTTGTCTAAACGAGGTATTGTATTCTTCCTAATGCCACTTCAGTGTATCTGCTTTTATTTCATCATAGTCTTTCTTCCAGTACAACGGACACTGTACTTCCACCGACATTGCTCTATCTGCTAAGATATGTTCTGTGTAAATGTGGTCATTTATTCTTCCACAAGCAATTTCAATGTATCTGCTTTTACTTCGTGGAGGATTTTTCTAGTGTACTGGATAATGGATTTTTGCTTTGAACTACCCTCGGTATTGTTCTATCTTCTAAGAACTTTTTCGTCTATGCGGGGTGTTTTATTCTTCATCATGCAATTTCAGTGTATCTGCTTTTATTTCATCATGGTTTTTGATCCGCTACAAAGGAGACTGTACTTCCACCTACATTGCTCTATATGATCAGTTTTGTTCTGTCTAAATGTGGTCATTTATTCTTCCACAAGCAACTTCAGTGTATCTGCTTTTACTTTTTGAAGTTCTTTACAAGTGTAATGGATAATGGATTTTTGAGTTGAACTTCCTATGGCATTGTTCTATCTGCTAAGTATTTTTTGTCTAAATGGGTATTTTATTCTATCTCAGGGAACTTCAGTGTATCTGCTTTTATTTCATCATGGTCTTTGATCCAGTACAAAGGAGACTGTACTTACACCGACATTGCTCTATCTGCTAAGATTTCTTCTGTGTTACGGTGGGCATTTATTCTGCAAGCAACTTCAATGTGTCTGCTTTTTGGAGGACTTTTCAAGTGTAATGGATAATGGATTTTTACCTTGAACTTCCCTTGGCATTGTTCTATCTTCTAAGATCTTTTTCGTCTAAGCGGGGTATTTTACTTTTCATCATGCAACTTCAGTGTATCTGCTTTTATTTCATTGTGGTCTTTGATCCAGTACAAAGGAGACTGTATTTCCACCTACATTGATCTATCTTCTGAGACTTGTTCTGTGTAAACGTGGTCATTTTTTATTCCACAAGCGACTTCTGTGTTTTACTTTTTGGAGGACTTTCAAGTATAATTGATAATGGATTTTTGTGTTTAACTTCCTATGAGATTCTTCTCTCTGGTAAGAACTTTTTTGTCTCAAGGGGGTATTGTGTTCTTCCTAATGCCACTTCAGTGTATCTCCTTTTATTTCATCATAGTCTTTAATCCAGTACAAAGGAGACTGTACTTAAACCGACATTTTTCTATCTGCTTAGATATGTTATGTGAAGCGTGGTCATTTATTCTTCCACAAGCAACTTCAATGTACCTGCTATTACTTCTTGGAGAACTTTTCAAGTGTAATCGATAATGGTTTTTGCGTTGAACTTCCAAAGGCATTGTTCTATCTTCTAAAAACTTTTTGTCTAAACGGCTATTTTATTCTGCCTCATGCCACTTCAGTGTATCTGCTTTTATTTCATCGTGGTCTTTGATCCACTACAAAGGAGACTCTACTTCCACCACCATTGCTCTATCTGCTAAGTTTTGTTCAGTGTAAACGTGGTCATTTATTATTCCAATAGTAACATCAATGTACCTGCTTGTACTTTTTCTAGTTCTTTCATCCAATATAAGGGAGACTGGATTTTTGCTTTGAACATCCCATGGCAGTGTTCTATCTGGTAAGATTTGTTATGTGTAAAGGTGGTTTCCTTCTTCCACATGCAACTTCATTTTATCAGATTTTTTTCATCGTGGTCTTTGATCCAGTACAACGGAGTCTATACTTCCACCGACAAGCTCGATCTACTAAGATTTGATCTGTGTAAACCTGGTCATTTATTCTTCCACAAGCAACTTCAATGTATCTGGTTTTATTTCTTGGAGGACTTTTCAAAAGTAATGGATAATGGATTTTTGCGTTGAACTTCCTATGGCATTGTTCTATCTACTAAGTACTTTTTTGTCTAAACGGGGTATTGTATTCTTCCTCATGCAACTTTAGTTTATCTGCTTTATTTCATCATGATCTTTGATCCAGTACAAAGGAGACTGTACTTACACCGACATTGCTCTATCTGCTGAGATTTGTTCTGTGAAACGTGGTCATTTATTCTTCCACTAGCAACTTCAATGTACCTGATTTTACTTCATGCAGGACTTTTCAAGTGTAATGCACAGTAGATTTTTGCGTTGAACTTCCTACAGCAATGTTCTATCTGGTAAGAACTTTTTGTCTAAGCGGGGTATTTTATTCTTCCTCATGCCACTTCAGTGTATCTGCTTTTATTTCATCATGGTCTTTGATCCAGTACAAAGGAGACAATACTTCCACCACCATTGCTCTATCTGCAAAGATTTGTTCTGTCTAAACATGGTCATTTATTCTTTCACAAGCAACTTCTATGTATCTGCTTTTACTTCCTGGAGGACTTTTCAAGTGTAATGGATAATGCATTTTTGTGTTGAACTTCCTATGGCATTGTTCTATCTGCTAAGAACTTTTTTTCTTAGCAGAGTATTGTATTCTTCCTCATGCAAAATCAGTGTATCTGCTTTTATTTCATCATGGTCTTTCATCCGGGACAACGGAGACTGTACTTACACCGACATTGCTCTATCTGCTAAGATTTGTTCTGTGTACAAGTGGTCATTTATTATTCCACAAGCAACTTCAATATATCTGCTTTTATTTTTGTAGGACTTTTCAAGTGTAATGGATAAGGGAATTACCGTTGAACTTCCTCCAGCATTGTTCTATCTGGTAAGAACTTTTTTGTCTAAGCGGGTATTTTATTCTTCATCGTGCAACTTCAGTGTATCTGCTTTTATTTTATCATGGTATTTGATACAGTAGAAAGGAAATTGTAGTTCTACCTACATTGCTCTATCTGCTAAGATTTCTTCTGTGTAAACGTGGTCATTTATTCTTCCCGAAGCAACTTCAATGTATCTGTTTTTACTTCTCGGAGGACTTTTCAAGTGTAATTCATAATGGAATTTCCGTTGAACTTCCTACAGCATTGTTCTATCTTGTAAGAGCTTATTTGTCTAAGCGGGATGTTATTCTTCATTATGGGACTTCAATGTATCTGCTTTTATTTCATCGTGGTCTTTGATCCACTACAAAGGAGACTATACTTCCACCTACATTGCTCTATCTGCTAAGTTTTGTTCTGTGTTAACGTGGTCATTTTTCTTCCACAAGCAACTTCAATGTATCTGTGTTGCTCCTCTCCGGGGCAGCAACACGGGAACAGGGAGGGACACACAGGGCCAGCCTGTAGTCCCCTGGGAGCCGAGTGAGATGGTAAGTGTCGACGACCCAGCCCTCCCCCAATCACTGGGGAAGAAAAAAACACGCTGAGTCAGAAGCAGTGTTAACCCAAAGTACCAACTCCTTTGGGACACAGAAAAGGCAGTACTCAGAGGAAAATTTATAGCGCTGAGTGCCTACAACAACAAGTTGGAAAAATTGCAAACCAACAAGTTAATGTCTCACCTCAAGCTCCTGGAAAAAGAGCAAAAAAACAACCCTAATCCCAGTAGAAGAAAGCAAATAATTAAAATCGAAGCAGAATTAAATGATTTGGAATCAAAAAAACTATAGAAAGAACCAACACAACAAGGAGTTGGTTCTTTGAAAGAATTAACAAAATTGACAAGCCCTTAGCAAATCTTACCAAAAAAAGGAAGAGAGCATATCGAAATAAACAAAATCGCAGATGAAAATGGTAATATCACGACAGAAATTACCAAGATCCAGAATATCATGAGGGAATACTTCTCAAACCTTTATGCCAACAAATTTGAGAATCTAGATGAAATGGATGAATTCCTAGCCAATATTAACATACCCACACTGAACCAAGAAGAACTAACCCAAGTCAACAGGCCTATTTCAAGCTCTGAAATAGAAATGGCAATTAGAGAACTTCCACCTAAGAAAAGCCCAGGGCCAGATGGATTCACAGCTGAATTCTATAAGGTCTTCAAAGCAGAGCTCACACCAATACTCCTCAAGCTCTTCAACGAAATTGAAAATGAAGGTTCCTTACCAAACTCATTCTATGAAGCCAGTATAACCCTCATCCCCAAACCAGACAGAGATTCATCAAAGAAAGAGAACTATAGACCTATATCTTTGATGAACATCGATGCAAAACTTCTCAACAAAATACTGGCCAACCGTCTACAACAACTCATCAAAAAAATTATACACTATGATCAAACTGGATTCATCATGGGGAGGCAAACTGGTTCAACATGCACAAATCAATTAATATAATTCAACACATCAACAGGAGCAAGGACAAAAATCACATGATTGTCTCAATAGATGCGGAAAAGGCATTTGACAAGATCCAACATCCCTTTATGTTAAAAGCTCTGGAGAAACTAGGAATCCATGGAACATTCCTCAATGTAATAAAGGCTGTGTATGAGAAACCCACTGGTAGTATTACACTTCAATGTATCTTGTTTTACTTCTTCGAGGATTTCACCCAGTGTAATGCCTACGGCATTGTTCGATCAGCTATGATGGTTTTTGTCTAAGCGGGGTATTTTATTCTTCCTTCTGCAACTTCAGTGTATTTGCTTTTATTTCAGCGTGGTGCTTCATCTAGTACAACGGAGACTGAACTACCATTGACATTGCTCTATCTAGTATGATTTGTTCGTGTAAACCTGGTCATTGCTTCTACCACAAGTAACTTCAATGTATCTCGTTTTACTTCTTGGAGGTTTTCATAGAGTGTAATGGATACTGGATTTTGCCATTGAAGTTCCTATGGCATTGTTCTTTCTGCTAAGAACCTTCTTGTCTAAGCGGGGTATTTTATTCTTCCTCGTTCAATTTCAGTGTACCTGGTTTTATTTCTGCGTGGTCTCTGAGCAAGTACAACGGAGACTCTACTGCCCCCGACAATGCTCTATATGCTGAGTAGTTCGGTTAATGTGGTCGTTTATTCTTCCACAAGCAGCGTCTAGGAGGTTTTCATAGAGTGTAATGGATACTGGAGTTTGCCGTTGAAGTTCCTATGGCATTGTTCTTTCTGCTAAGAACATTCTTGTCTAAGAGGGGTATTGTATTCTTCCTAATGCAACTTCAGTGTATTTGCTTTTATTACTGGGTGGTGCTTCATGCAGTACAATGGAGATGGAACTACCACTGACATTGCTCTATTTACTAAGATTTGTTCTGTGTAAACGTGGTCATTTATTCTACCACACACAACTTCAAGGTATCTGGTTTTACTTATTGGAGGATTTCATCCAGTGTAAGCGTTACTGGGTATTGCCGCTGAAATTTCTACGGTATTGCTTTTTCTGCTAAGAACCTTCTTGCTAAGCGGGGTATTTTAGTCTTCCTCGTTCAACTTCAGTGTACCTGATTTTATTTCGTTGAGGTGTCTGAGCAAGGAAAACGGAGACTGTACTTACCCCGACATTGCTCTATCTGCTAAGAATTGTTTGGTTAACGTGGTCGTTTATTCTTCCACAAGCAATTTCAATGTATCTGCTTTTACTTCTTGGAGAATTTCATCCAGTGTAATGGATACTGGACTTTGCCGTTGAACTTCCTACGGCATTGCTCTTTCTGCTGAGGACCTTCTTGTCTAAGCGGGTTATTTTATTCTTACTTGTTCAACTTCAGTGTACCTTGTTTTATTACGATGTGGTCTCTGAGCAAGTAAAACACAGACTGTACTTCCCCCAACAATGCTCTATATGCTAAGAGTTGTTCGGTTAACGTGGTCGTTTATTGTTCCATAACCAGCTTCAATGTATCTGCTTTTACTTCTTGGAGGATTTCACCCAGTGTAATGAGTACTGGAGTTTGCCTATGAATTCTTACGCCATTGTTTACCTGCTATGATCTTTTTTGTGAAAGAGGGGTATTTTATTCTTCCTCCTTCGATTACAGTATAATTTCTTTTATTACAGTGTGGTGCTTCATCCAGTACAACGGAGACTGAACTACCACTAACATTGCTCCATCTACTAAGATTTGTTTCGTGTAAACGTGATCATTTGTTCTACCACATGCAACTTCAATGTAGCTGGGTTTTTTTAATTTTTTATTGTAATTAGTAAAAGGGTTACATGATATTTGTCAGATAGAAGGTGGATTAATACATTGATACCCTTTCACATGTCTTGGTACCCATTACTCTCACCCCCGCCCCCCCCACCCATCTTGGTTTTCCCCCCTTCCCTATCAAATTTCAAATAACCAAATACAAATAAATTCAATATATCAGATAACAAAGTGAGATACTATAACAATATGAGATAACCAAGGGACAGCAAAGGAGATGAGAGACAACATAGTACATTAAGGACAACAATCATTCGTTATATGGGTTTTGTTTGAATATCCTGAGGTCCTTTCAATTAGCTTCATACTATATGGCCTTATGTATCAAGATTTTGCTCTATTGCAGATCTCTGCTAGTAGAGCCCAAGGTTTCTACTGATTATGGCAAATGAGGGAAACCATTGAGCCTAAGTCCTTTGAGTATGGCTTACTTCACTTAATATGATTTTTTTCTAAGTCTTTCCATTTCCTAACAAATGGGGCGATGTCATTCTTTCCAACAGCAGCATAGAATTCCATGGTGTACAAATACGACAACTTGTTGATCCATTCATCAACGGAGGGACATCTAGGTTGGTTCCATATCTTTGCTATGGTGAATAGTACTGCAATGAACATTGTTGTGCTAGTGGATTTAGTATGCCCTAAAAGATTCTGGATGATTGGGTAAATGCCAAGTAGTGGAATTGCTGGGTCGTAGGGGAGTTCTATGTTGAGCCTTTTGAGGCACTGCCACACTGCTTTCCATAGTGGTTGAACGAGTTTGCACTGCCACCAACAGTGTATTAGTGATGCCTCCTGGTCACATCCCCTCCAGCATCTGGTATTATTCGTTTTCCTGACCTGGCCATTCTAACTGGAGTGAGGTGGAATCTTAGAGTTGTTTTGATTTGCATTTCTTTTATGACCAGAGATGTTGAGCATTTCTTCATGTGTCTATAGGCCATTTTTGTTTCTTCTTCAGAGAAGACTCTCTTTAAGTCTTTGGCCCATTTTTAATGGGATTGTTGTTACTTTGGAGATTAGTTTTGGAGTGATTCAATTTTTTGAGTTGTTGATATATTTTAGATATGAGGCCTTTGACCGTTGTTTGGTTGGTGAAGATCTTCTCCCACTCTGTAGGCTTCCTAAGTAATTTACTAGCTATGTCCTTTGCCATACAAAAGCTCCGCAGTTTAATGCAGTCCCACTTATCCAGCCTTTCTCTGATTTGTTGTGATTCTTGGTCCTTATTAAGAAAGTTTCGACCTGTGCCAAGGAGGCCTAGTGTGTCTCCTATTCCTTCCTGTAAAGTTTTCAGTGTGTCAGCTTTTACCTCCAGGTCTTTGATCCATTTGGAGTTAATTCTACTGCAAGGTGACAAAGAAGGATCCAACTTTAGTTTTCTGCAGGTGCTTAACCCGTTCTCCCAGCACAACTTGTTGAAGAGGCTGTCTTTCTTCCATTCTATTTTTTTGGCTCCCTGTCAAAGATTAGGTGGCCATAGGTTTGTGGTTTAATATCTGGGTCCTCAGTTCTATTCCCTTGGTCTTCAGGCCTGTTCCTGTGCCAGTACCAAGCTGTTTTGAGAATTATAGCTCTGTAATAGAGTCTAAAGTTTGGAATTGAAATTCCTCCAGTGCTGTTCTTTCTGCTAAGAAGTGTTTTTGCTATACGGGGTCTTTTATTATTCCATATGAAATTTTGAATTACCTCTTGTATTTCTTTAAAGAATGCCATTGGGATATTGATGGGTATTGCATTGAATTTGTATATAGGCCTTGGCAAGATTGTCATTTTCACAATGTTGATTCTTCCAATTCAGGAGCATGGGAGGTTTTTCCATGTCCTTAGTTCTGCTTTAATTTCCTTTTTTAGGGTTTTAAAGTTCTCATCAAAAAGGTCCTTTACATTCTTAGTTAAGCTAATTCCTAGGTACTTTATTTTCTTTGAGGCTATTGTGAAAGGAGTTACTTTCCTGCTTATTGCCTCATTCCTCTCACTGTTGGCGTAGAGGAAGTCAGTTGATTTTTGCGGGTTGATTTTATAGCCTGCTACTCTTCCAAAGTTTTGAATCAGCTCAAGGAGCTTGGGAGTAGAGTCTATAGGATTCTGTAAATACAGAATCATGTCATCTGCAAAGAGGGATAGTTTTATTTCCTCTTTCCCTACTTGAATCCCCTTTATGCTTGCTTCTTGCCTTATTGCACTGGCTAGGAATTCTAGTACTATGTTAAAGAGGAGTGGAGAGAGTGGGCATCCTTGTCTCGTTCCTGATTTTAGAAGTAATGGCTTTCGATTTTCTCCATTAAGTGTAATACTAGTAGTGGGTTTCTCAGTGTTAGTCTTCGGGTTAGGGTTAAGGTTATGGTTAGGGTGATGGTGAGGGTTAGGATTAGGGTAAGGGTGAGGTTCAGGGTTAGGGTTAGGGTTAGGGTTAAAGTGAGTGTTAGAATTAGGATGAGGGACCCTTAGGGTTAGGTTTAGGGTTAGGGTTAAGGTTACAATTAGGGTTAGGGTGAGGGTGAAGGTTAGGGGTAGGTTTAGGGTTAGGGTTAGGGTGATGGTTGGGTGAGTGTGAGGTTTAGCGTTAGGGTGAGGATTAGGCTGTGGGTGAGGGTGAAGGTTAGGGGTAGGTGGAGGGTGAGGGTGAGGGTGAAGGATAGCTTAGGGTTACGGTGGGGATGAGGGTGAGGATTAGTGTAAGTGTGAGGATGAGAGTTAGGGTTAACGGATTATGTTTAGGTTTAGGTTTAGGGTTTGGGTTAGTGTTAGTGTTAGGGTTAGGGTTAGGATTAGGGACCCTTAGGGTTAGGTTTAGGGTTAAGGTTAAATTTAGGGTTAGCATTAGGTTTACGTTAGGGTTAGGTTTATGGTTAGGGGTAGGTCTAGTTGTAGGGTTAGGGTTAGGATTTGTGTTTGCGTTATGGTTATGTATAGGGTTGAGGCTAGGGCTAGGTTTAGGATTTGGGTTAGGGTTAGGGTTAGGTTTAGGTTTAGGTTTAGGGTAAGGGTTAGAGTGAGGGTGAGGTTTACTGTTAGGGTTAGGGTGAGGGTGAGGGTTAAAGTGAGTGTGAGGGGAGGGTAAAAGTTAGGGTTCAGCTGTGGGTGAGGGTTACAGTTAGTGTTAGGGTTAGGTGAGGGTTAGGGATAGGGTTAGGGTGAGGGTTAGGGTTAGGGTCATGTTTAGGGTGAGAGTTAGGATGAGGGTTAGGGTTAGGGTTGGCATGAGGGTTAGGGTTAGGGTGAGGTTTAGTTTTAGGGTTAGGGTTAGGGTGATTGTGAGGTGAGAGTTAGGATGAGAGAGAGGGGGAGCAGGAGGGTTAGGGTTAGGGTTATGTATAGGTTTAGAGTTTGGGGTAGCGTTAGTGTTAGGGTTAGGTTTAGTGTTAGCATGAGGGTGAGGGTGAGGTTGAGAGTGAGGGTTAGGGTTAGGATTAGGGTTAGGGTTAGGGTGAGCTTTAGGGTTAGGGTTATGGTTAGGGTTATGGTTAGGATTAGGGACCCTTAGGGTTAGGTTTAGAGTTAGGGTTAAGGTTAGGGTTAGCATTAGGTTTAGGGTAGGGTTAGGTTTATGGTTAGGGTTAGGTCTAGATGTAGGGTTAGGGTTAGGATTTGTGTTTGGGTTAGGGTTACGTATAGGGTTAAGGCTAGGGCAAGATTTAGGGTTTCGGTTAGGGTTAGGGCTAGGTTTAGGTTTGGGTTTAGGGTGAGGGTTACAGTGAGGGTGAGGTTTAGTGTTAGGGTTAGGGTGAGAGTGAGTCTGTTGGTTAGGGTTAGGTGGATGGTGAGGGTGTTGGTGAGGGTGAGGGATAGTGTTATGGTTAGGGGTAGGGTGAGGGTGAGGGTTAGGGTTATGTTTAGTTTTAGGTTTAGGGTTTGGGTGAGGGTTAGGTTTAGGGATACGATAAGGGTGAGGGTTAGGTTGAGGGTAAGGGTTGGTGTGAGGGTTAGAGTTAGGGAGAGGTTTAGTGTGATAGAGTTAGGGTGAGGGGTAGCGTGAGGGTTAGGGTTAGGGTTAGTGTGCGGGTTAGGGTTACGGTTAGGGTTAGGGTTAGGGTTTTAGGGTTAGGGTTAGGGTTAGGGGTAGTGTTAAGGTTAGGGTTAGGGGTACGGGTAGGGTTAGGGTTAGGCGTAGGGGTAGGGGTAGGGGAAGGGGTAGGGTTAGGGTTAGGGTGAAGGGTAGGGGTAGGATTAGGGTTAGGGGTAGGATTAGGGGTAGGGTTAGGGTTAGGGTTAGGGTTAAGGTTAGGGGTAGGGGTAGGGTTAGGGTTAGGGTTAGGGATAGGCTTAGGGGTAGGGGTAGGGTTAGGGTTAGGCTTAGGGTTAGGGGAAGGGTTAGGGTTAGAGGTAGGGGGAGGGGGAGGGGGAGGGGTAGGTGTAGGGTTAGGGTTAGGGTTAGGTTTAGTGTTAGGGGTAGGGTTAGGGTTAGGGTGAGGGTTAGGATTAGGGGTAGGGTCAGGTTTACGGTTAGGGTTAGGGTTAAGGTTAGGGTTAGGGTTAGGGATAGGGTTAGGGATAGGGTTAGGGTTAGGGTTAGTGGTAGGGTTAGGGTTAGAGGTAGGGGTAGGGTTAGGGTTAGGGTTAGGGGTACGAGTAGAGTTAGGTTTAGGGTTAGGGTTAGGGTTAGTGGTAGGGTCAGGGGTAGGGGTAGGGGTAGGAGTAGGTTTAGGATTAGGGTTAGGGTTACGGTTATTGTTAATTGTAGGGTTAGGGTTAGGGTTAGGATTATTGTTAGGGGTAGGGGTAGGGCTACGGTAGGGTTAGGTTTAGGTTTAGGGCTAGGGCTAGGGCTAGGGTTAGGGTTAGGGTTAGGGTTAGGGTTGGGGTTAGGGCTAGGGTTAAGTTTAGGGATAGGGTTAGGGATAGGTGTAGGGTTAGGGTTAGGGTTAAGGTTAGAGGTAGGGGTAGGTTTGGGGGTAGGGTTAGGGTTAGGGATAGGGTTAGGGTAAGGGTTAGGGGTAAGGGTAGGGTTTGGGTTAGGGTTAGGGTTAGGCTTAGGGTTAGGGTTAGGTTTAGGGTTAGGGGTGGGTTAGGGCAGGGTAAGGGGTAGGTTTCGGGTTAGGTTTAGGGTTAGGGTTAGGGTTAGGGCTAGGTGTAGGGTTTGGGTTAGGGTTAGGGTGAGGTTTAAGGTTAGGATTAGGGGTTGGGGTAGGGTTAGGGTTAGGGGTAGCTGTAGGGGTAATGTTAGGGTTAGGGTTAGGGGTAGGGGTAGGGTTAGGGTTACGGGTAGGGGTAGGGTTAGGGCTAGGGCTAGGTTTAGCATTAGGGTTACGGTTCGGGCTACTGCTAGGGTTAGGGTTAGTGGTAGGTTTAGTTTAGGGTTAGGGGTAGGGTTAGGGGTAGGGTTAGGGTTAGGGGTAGGTTTAGGGTTAGGGATAGGGGTATGGTTAACGTTAGGGTTAGGGCTAGGCTAGGTTTAGGATTAGGTTTAGGGTTAGGGCTATAGCTAGCATTAGGGTTAGGGGTAGGTTTAGGTTAGGGTTAGGGGTAGGGTTAGGGTAAGGGTTAGGGTTAGAGTTAGGGTTAGGGTTAGGGTTAGGGGTAGGGATAGGGGTAGAAGTAGGGTTAGGGTTAGGGGTAGGGGTAGGGGTAGGGGTAGGGGTAGGGTTAGGGTTTTAGAGTTAGGGTTATGGTTAGGGGTAGGGGTAGGGGTAGGGTTATGGTTAGTGGTAGGGGTAGGGATAGGGTTAAGGGTAGGGGTAGGGTTAGGGTTAGAGGTAGGGTTAGGGGTAGAGTTAGGGATAGGTTTAGGGTTAGGGGTAGGGGTAGGTTTAGGGGTAGGAGTAGGGTTAGGGTTAGGGTTAGGGGTAGGGACAGGGTTGGGTTAGGGTTAGGGTTAGGGGTAGGGGTAGGTGTAGGGTTAGGGGTAGGGTTAGGGTTAGGGTTAGGGTTAGGGTTTTAGAGTTAGGGTTATGGTTAGGGTTAGGGTTAGGGACAGGGGTAAGTTTAGGGTTAGGGTTATGGGTAGGTGTAGGTGTAGGGTAGGGGTAGGGTTAGGGTTATGGTTAGGGTTAGGGGTAGGTATAGGGTTAGATTAGGTTTAGGTTTAGGGTTAGGGTTAGGGTTTGGGTTCGGGTTAGGAGTAGGGTTAGAGTTAGTGTTAGAGTTAGGGTTAGGTTTAGGGGTAGGGGTAGGGTTAGGGGTAGAGGTAAGGATAGGTTTAGGGTTAGGGGTAGGGGTAGGGGTAGGGTTAGGGTTAGGGTTAGGGGTAGGGACAGGGTTGGGTTAGGGTTAGGGTTAGGGGTAGGGGTAGGGGTAGGTGTAGGGTTAGGGGTAGGGTTAGGGTTAGGGTTAGGGTTACGGTTTTAGAGTTAGGGTTATGTTTAGGGGTAGGGGTAGGGTTAGGGTTAGGGGTAGGGTTAGGGGTAGAGTTAGGGATAGGTTTAGGGTTAGGGGTAAGGGTAGGGTTAGGGTTAGGGGTAGGGGTAGGGTTAGGGTTATGGTTAGGGACAGGGGTAAGTTTAGGGTTAGGGTTATGGGTAGGTGTAGGTGTAGGGGTAGGGGTAGGGTT